>NC_041214.2:124025515-124026195 GCF_002837175.3 Physeter macrocephalus
TTTCTTTCTTTCTTTCTTTCTTTCTTTCTTTCTTTCTTTCTTTCTTTCTTTCTTTCTTTCTTTCTTTCTTTCTTTCTTGACATTTGACCACCAGAGACCTCCTGGCCTCATGTAATATCAATCAGCGTGAGCTTTCCCAGAGATCTCTGTCTCAATGCTTAAACCCAGCTCCACTCAATGAACAGCAAGCTCCAGTGGACACCCCATGCCAAACAACTAGCAAGACAGGAACACAAACCCACCAATTAACAGAGAGGCTGCCTAAAATCATAATAGGTTCACAGACACCCCAAAACACACCATTGGACTTGGTTCTGACCACTATAAAGACAAGATCCAGCATGATCCACCAGAAGACAGGCACAAGTCCCCTCCACCAGGAAGCCTACACAATCCACTGAAACAAATTTACCCATTGGGGGCAGACACCTAAACAATTGGAACTACAAACCTGCAGCCTGCGAAAAGGAGACACCAAACACAGTAAATTAAGCAAAATGAGAAGACAGAGAAATACACAGCAGATGAAGGAGCAAGGGAAAAAACCTCCAGACCAAAAAAATGAAGAGGAAATAGGCAGTCTATCTGAAAAAAGAATTCAGAGTAATGATAGTAAAGGTGATCCAAAATCTTGGAAATAGAATGGAGAAAATACAAGAAACACTTAACAAGGACCTAGA
>NC_041214.2:124026233-124176389 GCF_002837175.3 Physeter macrocephalus
TTAACAAGGACCTAGAAAAGCTAAAGAGAAAACAAACAATGATGAACAACACAATAAAAGAAATTTAAAATTCTCTAGAAGGAATCAATAGAAGAATAACTGAGGCAGAAGAACGAATAAGTGACCTGGAAGATAAAATAGTGGAAATAACTACTGCAATGCAGAATAAAGAAAAAAGAATGAAAAGAATTGAGGACAGTCTCAGAAACGTCTGGACAACATTAAATGCACCAACATTCTAATTATAGGCGTCCTAGAAGAAGAAGAGAAAAATAAAGGGATGGAGAAAATATTGAAAGAGATTATAGCTGAAAATTTCCCTAATATGGGAAAGGAAATAGTCAATAAAGTCCAGGAATTGCAGAGTGTCCTATACAGGATAAATCCAAGGAGAAACATGCCAAGACACATATTAATCAAAGAATCAAAATTTAAATACAAAGAAAAAATATTATAAGTCGTGAGGGAAAAACAAAATAACATATAAGGGAATCCCCATAATGTAAAAAGCTGATCTTTCAGCAGAAACTCTGCAAGCCAGAAGGGAGTAGTAGGACATATTTAAAGTGATGAAAGGGAAAAACCTACAACCAAGATTACTCTACACAGCAATGACCTCATTCAGATTTGATGGAGAAGTTAAAAGCTATACAGCCAAGCAAAAGCTAGAAGAATTCAGCAACACCAAACCAGCTTCACAACAAGTGCTAAAGGAATTTCTCTAGGCAGGAAACACAAGAGAAGGAAAGATCTACAATAACAAACCCAAAACAATTAAGAAAATGGTAATAGGAACATACATATCGATAATTACCTTAAATGTAAATGGATTAAATGCCCCCACCAAAAGACACAGACTGGCTGAATGGATACAAAAAAAATACCCATATATATGCTGTCTACAAGAGACCGACTTCAGACCTAGGGATACATACAGCCTGAAATTGAAGGGATGGAAAAAGATATTCCATGCAAATGGAAATCAAAAGAAAGTTGGAGTAGGAATACTCATATCAGGTAAAATAGACTTAAAAATAAAGACTATAACAAGAGAACAAGAACGACACTACACAATGATTGAGGGATCAATCCAAGAAGAAGTTATAACAATTGTAAATATTTATGCACCCAACATAGGAGCACCTCCATACATAAGGCAAATGCTAAGAACAATAATAGGGGAAATCAACAGTAACAAAATCATACTAAGGGACTTTAACCCCCTACTTTCACCAATGGACAGATCATTCAAAATTAAAATAAATAAGGAAGAACAAGCTTTAAATGACAAATTAAACAAGATGGACTTAACTGATTTTTATAGGACATTCCATCCAGAAACAACAGAATACACTTTCTCCTCAAGTGCTCATGGAACATTCTCCAGGATAGATCATACCTTGAGTCACATATCAAGCCTTGGTAAATTTAAGAAAATTGAAATTGTATCAAGTATCTTTTCTGACCACAACACTATGAGACTATATATCAATTACAGGAAAAATACTGTAAAAAAATACAAACACACAGAGCTTAAACATTATTCTACTGAATAACCAAGAGATCACTGAAGAAATCAAAGAGGAAATAAAAAAATACCTAGTAAAAAATGACAATGAAAACATGATGACCCAAAAACCTATGGGATGGAGCAAAACCAGTTCTAAGAGGGAAGAATATAGCAATACAATCCTACCTCAAGAAACAAGAAAAATCTCAAATAAACAACCTAATCTTACACTTAAAGCAATTAGAGAACGAAGAAGGAAAAATATCCAAAGTTAGCAGGAGGAAAGAAATCATAAAGTTCAGACCAGAAATAAATGAAAAAGAAATGAAGGAAATGATAGCAAAGATCAATATATCAATTACAGGAAAAATACTGTAAAAAAATACAAACACACAGAGCTTAAACATTATTCTACTGAATAACCAAGAGATCACTGAAGAAATCAAAGAGGAAATCAAAAAATACCTAGTAAAAAATGACAATGAAAACATGATGACCCAAAAACCTATGGGATGGAGCAAAACCAGTTCTAAGAGGGAAGAATATAGCAATACAATCCTACCTCAAGAAACAAGAAAAATCTCAAATAAACAACCTAACCTTACACCTAAAGCAATTAGAGAAAGAAGAACAAAATCCCCCTAAGTTAGCAGAAGGAAAGAAATCATAAAGATCAGATCAGAAGTAAAAAGAAAATTGATAAAACATTAGCCTGACTCATCAAGAAAAAAAGCCAGAAGATTCAAATCATTAGAATTAGAAAAGAAAAAGGTGAAGTAAGTACTGACACTGCAGAAATATAAAGGATCATGAGAGATTACTACAAACAACTATATGCCAATAAAATGGACAACCTGGAAAAAATGGACAAATTCTTTAAAAAAGACCTAACACCTATCCTTCTCAAATTCTTCTAAAATATAGCAGAGGAGGGAACACTCCCAAACTCATCCTATGAGGCCATGATCATCCTGATACCAAAACTGGACAAAGATGTCACAAAAAAAGAAAACCACAGTTCAATATCACTGATGAACATAGATGCTAATATCCTCAAAATAATACTAGCGGACAGAATCCAGCAACACATTAAAAGGATTATACACCATGATCAAGTGATGTTTATCCCAGGAATCCAAGGATTCTTCCATATACACAAATCAAACAATGCGATACACCATATTAACAAAATGAATGATAAAAATCATATGATCATCTCAAAAGGTGCAGAAAGAGCTTTTGACAAAATTCAACAACAATTTATGATAAAAACCCTCCAGAGAGTAGAAATGGAGGGAACTTTTCTCGACATAATAAAGGTCATATATGACAAACCCATTGCTAACATCGTTCTCGATGGTGAAAAACTAAAACCATTTCCACTGGTATCAGGAACAACACAAGGTTGCTCACTCTTACTGCTTTTAGTCAACATAGTTTTGGAAGTTTTAGCCACAGCAATCAGAGAAGAAAAAGAAATAAAAGGAATCCAAATCAGAAAAGAAGAAGTAAAACTGTCACTGTTTGCAGATGACATGATACTATACATAGAGAATCCTAAAGAGGCTACCAGAAATCTACTAAATCTAATCAATGAATTTGGTAAAGTAGCAAGATAAAAATTAATTAACAGAAATCTCCTGCATTCCTGTGCACTAATGATGAAAAATCTGAAGGAGAAATTAAGGAAACACTCTCCCTTACCATTGCAACAAAAAGGATAAAACACCTAAGAATAAACCTACCTAAGGAGACAAATGACCTGTTGCAGAAATCTCTAAGACACTGCTGAAAGAAATTAGAGATGATACAAACAGATGAAGAGATATACAATGTTCTTGGACTGGAAGAATCAACATGGTGAAAATGACTATATTACCCAAAGCAATCTACAGATTCAATGCAATCCCTATCAAACTACCAATGGCATTTTTCACAGAACTAGAACAAATAATTGCACAATGTATATGGAAACACAAAAGACCCCGAATAGCCAAAGCAATCTTGAGAAAGAAAAATGGAGCTGGAGGAATCAGTCTCCCTGACTTCAGATTAAACTACAAAGCCCCAGTAATCAGGACAGTATGTTACTGGCACAAAAACAGAAATATAGATCAAAGGAACAGGATGGAAAGCACAGAGATAAACCCATGCACATATGGTCACCTTATCTTTGATAAAGGAGGCAAGGATATACAATGGAGAAAAGACAGCAGCCTCTTCAATAAGTGGTGCTGGGAAAACTGGACATCTACAGGTTAAAGAATGAAATTACAATGCTCCCTAACATCATACACAAAAATAAACTCAAAATGGTTTAAAGACCTAAATTTAAGGCCAGACACTATCAGACTCTTAGAGGAAAACGTAGGCAAAGCACTCTATGACATAAATCACAGCAAGATCCTTTTTGACCCACCTCCTAGAGAAATGGAAATAAAAACAAAATAAACAGATGGGACCTAATGAAACTTAAAAGGTTTTGCACAGCAAAGGAATCCATAAACAAGACAAAAAGACAACCCTCAGAGTGGGAGAAAATATTTGCAAATGAACCAGCTGACAAAGGATTAATCTCCAAAATACACAAGCAGCTCATGCAGCTCAATATCCAAAGAACTGACAACCCAATCCAAAAATGGGCAGAAGACCTAAATAGACATTTCTCCAAAGAAGATATACAGATTGCCAACAAACACATGAAAGAATGCTCAACATCACTAATCATTAGAGAAATGCAAATCAAAACTACAGTGAGGTATCACCTCACACTGGTCAGAATGGCCATTATCAAAAAGTCTACAAAAAATAAATGCTGGAGAGGGCATGGAGAAAAGGGATCCCTCTTGCACTCTTGTTGGGAATGTATGTTAATACAGTCGCTATGGAGGACAGTATGGTGGTTCCTTAAAAAACTAAAAATAGAACTACCATATGACCCAGCAATCCCACTACTGGACATATACCCTGAGAAAACCATTAATTCAAAAAGAATCATGTACCACAATGTTCACTGCCGCTCTATTTACAATAGTCAGGACATGGAAGCAACCTAAGTGTCCATCCACAGATGAATGGATAAAGAAGATATGGCACATATATACAATGGAATATTACTCAGCCATAAAAAGAAATGAAATTGGGTTATTTGTAGTGAGGTGGATGGACCTAGATTCTGTCATACTGAGTGAAGTATGTCAGAAAGAGAAAAACAAATACTGTATTGTAACCCAAATATATGGAATCTAAAAAAAAAAAAGTTTCTGAAGAACCTAGGGGCAGGACAGGAATAAACATGCAGATATAGTTAGTGGACTTGAGGACACGGGGAGGAGGAATGTTAAGTTGGGAAGAAGTGAGAGAATGACATGTATTTATACGTACTACCAAATGCAAAATAGATAGCTAGTGGGAAGGAGCTGCATAGCACAGGGGGTTCAGCTCGGTGCTTCTTGACCACCTAGAAGGATGGTTTAGGGAGGATTGGAGGGAGATTCAAGAGGGAGGGAATATGGGTCTATATGTATGCATATAGCTGGTTTACTTTATTATACAGCAAAAACTAACACAACAATGTAAAGCAATTATACTCCAATAAAGGTGTTAAAAAAATGGAGTGAATTCAAGAGAATGTAGATAACACAGCAGAGATAAGAAATAATGAAGTTGTATAAGAAGGCATTGAAGATGGAGTTTCATAATCCTTAAATTGTATCTGGCCTAGGTAACTCAGAAGCTGAGTTTAGGTCCAGAAATTCTTATTTATATTTTGTAAAAATAGATATTTTCAACCAAGAGGGTGGATGAAGAATATTATAATGTTCCAATTGGAACTGAAGAAAGGACATGCCTTCCAAAGAGCCACCAACATTCTCTATCAAGCTCAGGAAAATCAATTAACAGTAGTCCCAGAAACCAACCAATTATACCAGAAGAAATTCCTAAGAAGACCACTCACCTCTCAAAGGCAATCAAACCATCTGCACCAAAGGTCCAGAATGAGGACTTAGGTTCCACTATCTCCAACATCAAAAGATTATAAAAGAGCTTTCTACATTCCCTCAGACACCAGTTTGTAGAAGAGCAGGAACAAATATTCTCCAAAGTCTAAAGCTTATAAATAGCAACAATTTAAATTATTAGAGCTGACAAAATTGTATATTGGTCAGGGCTAAATTTTACCATAACCCAAACGTAAGGCTCATGAATTTCCAGTCAATTATAGTCAAGATAAAGGACCAGCAATTTCTCTGTACAAGTTGTGGTATGATAAATTTTGATATGTCACAGATAGTAACAGGGTTAACTTTTCTAGATCATATATGATACTGAAGCACATATACTGAAATAAAGTTAATATTCCAGAAAAAACATTGAGACCCATTGTCATTTTCAATTTCCTTTTGCTAACAAATCTTAATACCGAAAATATATAAATTCTCCATTTAGCATATTTTCCTCCCAAATAAAGAGGATTACCTTCAAGACTGCTCAGATGGCTAATCCACTTATGCTGGGTTTTGCTGCTAATCTTTTGCTTATTTTCTTGCATGTTCTAAAAACAATGGTACTTTATAGAATTAAACTGATGAAAAAGACTGTAATAAGTCATAGATTGATTTCCTTTGCCTTCAGTCAAGACTGAAAACATATTCTAAGACATAATTATTTGTAAAAATTATTAAAATATACAGATTATATGTATGAGAATTTATAATTCATTAATTATGCTAGTAACTATGCTTCCAATCTAAACATAAGAATATATGAAAGATGAATATCACCTCATAGCACCTTTATATCTTTCAATATTTTTACCAATTTATTAAAATAATAAATTTTCTAAGTAAATTTTGTGCTAAGCTTCTAATATTTTATCTTTTTTTAACATGATTTTTTACCTGAAGCTATGAGAAGACAATGAACAGGTTTTATTCTTTACATTGCATCACAGAGGATAAATTCATGGCTTGTAACATCCTCCTAAAATAAAAAGCTTTCAAATGCACACATGCAGACACATTCTTGAGAATCCATCCACAGAATTCCAAAAGTTCACATCTAAATGAGTTGTGAGATCAAGATTTCATTATTAGATTGTGTGGCAAGGAAAAGCCATACTGAGAAGGTCACAATTTGAATAATGAATAGATGTTAATGAAGAAACAAAACAGCAGACATTTGGGGCATTCTAGACAAGAGAAAAAGCAACTGCCAATGGTCTGAGATGGGAGGGTGACTGATGTGTTTGAAGACTGACAAGGAGGCCAGGGTTGCTGGAGTGGAATGAGAGAGAAAAACGTGAGAACAGAGAGGTAACTAAGGGCCGTAGTGTGTGATCTTTGTCTTTTACTCTGACGTGGGAAATCACTGGAGGATTTTGAACAAAGTAACATGAATTGACTTATGTTTTATTATGATCAGTGTGACTATTTTATTAAGAAAATATTGAAATTCAGAAGACAGGATACCAGTGGGATCCCATTGAGGCCCTTAAATCATTGAAAAGAGTCTACTGGAAAGTTAGGATCTTAGTTTTATAATTTTCAGCTTTTCTTTCTTTTTTTCAATTTAAAATTTATTCATTCATTAAATTAGATTTTTTAAAAATAATCATTTATATTTTGTTATGCACACTTCTGAGTAGAATGAACAGGGTCACTGACCTCGATGACGTTAGAGGTTAGAAAAAAGAAAGACTTGAATAAATATATTCATATTATGTAACAGAAAGGGAAGAAATTATATTTTCTGGAGATCCTCTTCGTGAAAGTAACTTGAATTAAAGATGACTAAGGGATGTGAAGGTAACAACAGTGGAGAAAAAAAAAAAGAAAAAAAATCAGAAAGTCCAAAGAGTAACTGTAAGGATTCAGAGAGGGGAAGATATTAGTATACTCCAGAAATTTAAAGAAGTCAAAGTGACTGTGAGCAAAAGTAGAATTACTAAAAGGCTGAAGTTGAAGGCAGGAATCAAGCAATGAAGGATTTTTGATTACTGTGTTAATTTAGTATTTCATCCTCAAAGAAAGGGGACACATTGAAAGATTTTAGCTAAGGGACTTGTCTCTCAGGAATGGAACTGAGGTGGAAAGACAATAGTAGAAAAGAGAAAATGAATAAAAAGATCACTGCAGAGGACTGACGCTACCTGACTTCAAGACTTACTATAAAGCTACAGTAATCAAGGGAATGTGGTATTGGTGAAGAGACAAATAGATCAATGGAAAAGGGTAGAGACAGATCTGCATAAATAGGGTCAACTGATCTGACAAAGGAGCTGAGGCAATACAATGGAGAAAATATAGTCTTTTCAACAAGTGGTGCTGGAAAACTGGACACCCACATGCAATAATAATAATAATATGGACAAAGACCTTACACCCTTCACAAAAATTAATTTAAAATGGATCATGGAATCAATGTAAAACATGAAGCACTAAAACGCCTAGAAAATAACATAGGGGAAAATCTAGGTGACCTTTGGTATGACAATGACTTTTTAGATACAACACCAAAGTTATGATGCATGAAATAAATAATTGATAAACTAGGTTTCATTAAAATTAAAAAAAACTTTTGCTCTCAAAACAAACAAACAAACAAACAAAAAGCCAGCACTGTCAAGAGAATGAGAAGATAACCCAGCAACTGAGAGAAAATATTTGCAAAATACACATCTGATAAAGGATACTGCAGCCCTAGGAAACTAGTATGCCAAGTGTTAACCTTGTATCATCTAAGTTATTCCTGCAGTAAACAATCTTATAATGGAATGATAAATTGTTTATCATAATGGGTGCTACTTTAATAGAAGAATATTTAAATACTATGCAAGATGTCACAAATACAATTTTAGTAATTTTTGGTAAGATCTGTATGCTTAAACTTTACAGGATATGAGAGAAAAAAACCTTAAGGTTTACATTTTTAAGTCTATTTTTATTATCCATGTAAGAATCCCTAAGTCACAGAATTAACAGGAAAATATGCTTTTATGTGAAACCCAAAACACAAAATCAAGTTCAAAATAGTGCCAAAGTAGTGAAGTTTCACAATTCCGAGTTTAATAAAGCCCATAGGAAAAACAAAATAGGTTAAAAAAAAATAATAATTAACATAAAACAAAAAAATGTCAGAATAAAAAATTATTTTTAAAAATTACTTAACATGAGGGACACAAAATACATTAGAGAGGAAAATTAGCTCCACAAGAAGTTAGATTCTATTAAATTCTGAAAAGGTTTTAAAATAATTTTTTTAAGTTTGAAGTGATTAAAATGATTATGAAATTTAGGAAGGTTAAGAAAATAAATATACAAAAATTGAACTGATTTAACTTAAATGAGATACAATATATTGAAAGACAATTTTAAAAGATTACACTTATAATAAAACTAATATATATCTTAATAAATTTAAAAAGTAGTTGTAAAAGACATCAGGAGATTATAAAATATTAAAGGTTACTAAAAAATATACAGAAAAAGAAAAAGAAATTCTATTCATATTTTGGGAGGCTCTTCAATTTGATCTATAGATTTAATCCACGTCCAATTTAAATCCCATCAGTTTTATTTGTTTGTTTTTTAAGGGAACTTGACATGTTGCATTTAAAAGATGCAGAAAAGCAAAGCCAAGAATAGCTAGGAGTTTCTAAAGAAGATGTCAAGAGAATGTACCTATCCAAATACAGAGAATAATTATAAAGCTATAATTGCTAAGATAATGTGTTATTTACCAATTATAGGAAAACAGAGTATGGTAAAATAGAGCCACTTGACCTCTAGACACTTGTTTTATGAAAAAGACAGCATTAGAAATTAATGGGATATCTTCTAACAAAGATACAAAAATCAAATGATTTGAAGAGGCACTTCATAGACAGGAGCATTCATGGAAAATAAATATTTGAAATATGTTTAATTTTACTTACTAGAAAACATGAATTAAAACAGTAATTTCATACCCCTTCATGAACACACACTTGTTCACAGATTGCAAAAGTATGATAATACCAGGGATGATTAAGGAGATGGAAAAGCAACACATGTATACACTTTTGGTGATGTTGTAGATTTTTCAAACTACTCTTACACTTTCTAGTAAAAATGACAACAAAAATATCCTCAGACCCAGAAATTCCATTACTCCTTATATACCCTAGTAAGCCTTTTGCAGATCTGCACCTGATGACCATAAATATTGTTCATAGTAGCATTATTTGTGCCTTCAAGTCCATCCATGTTGCAGTAAACGGCAAAATTTTGTTCACTTTTATGGCTGACTGGTATTCCATTGTATGTATATACCACTTATTCTTTATCCATTCTTCTATTGATGGACACTTATGTTGCTTTCATACTTTGGCAATTGTAAGTAATGCTGCTATGAAAATTGGGATGCATGTATCTTTTTGAAATAGTAGTTTTGGTTTTTTTGAATATATACCCAGGAGTGGAATTGCTGGGTCATATAGTAGTTCTATTTTTAGTTTTTTTGAGAAACTTCCATATTATTTTCCACAGTAGCTGTACCAATTTACATTCCCCCTAGCAGTGTACAAGGGTTTCTTTTCTCCACATCCTCATCAACATTTGTTATTCATGTTCTTTTTGATGATAGCCATTCTGACAGGTGTGAGGTGATACCTCATTGTGGTTTGATTTGCATTTCACAGATGACTAGTGACGTTATCTTTTCATGTCCCTGTTGGCAATCTGCATTTCCTCTTTGGAAAAATGTCTACTAAGTTCGACTGCCCATTTTTTAATCTGATTTTTTATTTTGTCATTGAGTGCTATGAGCTGCTTATATATGTTGGATATGAATCCCTTATCAGTCATATCATTTGGAAATATTTTTCTCCCATTCAGTAGGTTGTCTTTCCATTTTGCTGATGTTTCCTTTGCTGTGCACGGCTTTTAAGTTTAAGTAGGTACCATTTGTTTAACTTTGCTTTTATTTCCTTTACTTTAGGAGATGAATCAAAAAATATTCTAAAATTATGTCAGATAGTATTCTGCTTATTTTTTCCTCTAGGAATTTTATAGTGTCCAGTTTTACATTTAGGTCTTTAATCCATTTTGAGTTAATTTTTGTAAATGGTATTGGAGAATGTTCTAATTTCATTCTTTCACATGTAGCTGTCCAGTTTTCCCAACACCACTTATTGAAGAGACTGTCTTTTCTCCATTGCCTATTCTTGCCCCCTTTGTCATAGACTAATTTCATTGGCTTATTTCTGGAATCTTTATCCTGTTCCTATGATCTATGTATCTGTTTTAGTGCCAGTATCACACTGTTTTGATGACTGTAGCTTTGCTGTATAATGTGACTTCAGGGATCTTGATTCCTCAAGCTCTGTTCTTTATTCTCAAGATTGTTTTGGCTATTCATAGTCTTTTATGTTTCCATAAACATTTAAAACATTTTTATTCCAGTCCTGTGAAAATGCCCTTGGTATTTTGATAGGGATTGCATTGAATCTGTACACTGCCTTGGGTAATATGGTCATTTTAACAATATTGATTATTCCAATTCAAGAACACAGTATATCTTTTCACCTGTTTGTTTCATCTTCAATTTCTTTCATCAGTGCAGTGTCTTATAATTTTCAGAGTGCAGGTCTTTCTCCTCCAGAGGTAGATTTATTCCTAGGTTTGTTTTTGTTTTTGATGGTAAGTGGGATCATTTCCTTAATTTCTCATTCTGATACTTTGTGTATAGAAAGGCAAAGATTTTATTATATTAATTTTGTATTCTGCAACTTTACTGAATCCACTGATGAGCTCTAGTAGTTTTCTGGTGTGGCCTTTAGGATTTTCTATGTATAGTATCATGTCATCTGGAAACAATGACAGTTTAAGTTCTTCCTTTCCAATTTGTATTCCTTTTATTTATTTTTTTCTCTTCTCTGATTGATGTGGCTAGAACTTCCAAAACAATGTTAAATAAAAGTTTTTAAGCATGAAAAATTTTGTATTAAAACTATAAAGAGGGGCTTCCCTGGTGGCGCAGTGGTTGAGAGTCTGCCTGCTGATGCAGGGGACATGGGTTCGTGCCCCGGTCCGGGAAGATCCCACATGCCGTGGAGCGGCTAGACCCATGAGCTATGGCCACTGAGCCTGCGTGTCCGGAGCCTGTGCTCCGCAACAGGAGAGTTCAAGAGAATGGTTTCACTTCCTGGTTGTTAGCCTTTTCTCAACAGGCTCTTGCAGTAGAGCGAGTCTCTAACTTCTGCATGGACAGCTGCTACAGTGTACTGCCTGGCCAGCAGTATTCAGAGACTGGCAGCTTCCCCCATTACCCTCATTTGGGTAGTTTATTGGTTTCCTAGAGCTGCCATAACAAAGTACACAAATGAGTGTCTTAAAACAACAGAAATTTCACAGTTCTGGAGGCTAGAAGTTTGAAATCAAGATGCTGGCAGGTCACACTGCCTCTGAAATCTATATGGCCAATTCCTTTCTTTCCTTTTCTACCTTCTCATGTTAGCTGGCAATCCATGGAGTTCATCACTGCAGTCTCTGTCTCCATTATCCCTTGGTCATCTTTTTCCTCTGTCTTGTATACTTATTTGCCATTCTTCTTTTTGTGCCTCTCTCCTCTTATAAGGACACCAGTCATATTGAATTAAGGACCCATTCTTCCCAGTATGACCTCATCTTAACTAATGATATCTGCAGGGACCCTATTTCCAAGTAAGTTCACGTGCACATGTTCTGAGTGTTTTAACATAGCCTTGTGGTGAACACAATTCAACCCATAACAGGTTGTGCCTTTAGTGAGACATTTCCCACAAATGACTTTTTCTACTCCTTCATGGGCAGATTTCTAACAAGTTTCAGAAGTATAATTTCCAGCAAATTTCATCGCTGGTACTACATTAGCTTCCTGCCTTCCACTGAGTGTTGTGCCCTCTCTAAAAAGTTCTAAATCCCAGGTCTGGAGTGAGTCTCTTGCTTGGACATTCCATCTTAGCCTTAAGTATAGTGAGTATTATATATTAGAATATATTTTATATGATATGATTTATATGAAATATTTGCTATTTCTATAATCTTCAGAGTTCTATTCACTTTCTACTAGCCAATCTCTTTTAATTCTAATTCCCTGTTATAATTACTTACATTAAACTTTTCCTGAGCAAATTACCCAGTTTTGTCTCTTCAGATTGTAACCAAACTTGTATAAAACTAAAAAAAAAAAAAGACAAAATAAAGGAATATGTAACTTCTAAAAAATAAAAGGGGAAGTAGAAATGCAGAAATATTATCTTTAGCATATTAAATGGAGGCATCAATGCACAGAAAAAAAGAAACATCCAATAGGGTGTGTTTAAGATGCCAGAAATAAACTCAAGGAAGTCGGTAATGGCCGTAGATGTAAATATTAATATCACCTAAAATATATATACATACATATTATATTAGAAATGAAAAAGAGAAGCAATCAAATCAATACCAAACTGGTATTTACTTTCTATAGCAAACACCTCAAAAAAATTCAAAGTAATAGTGTAAGAAAATATTTCTTAGGAAAAAGTTTCTTAAAAAAATGATGTAGTAAATTTAATCCTTTTATTACCAAGATAAAATAATAGTTATATCATATGTATGAAACATGGTATAACCTCAAAGATATATAATTCATATCCTATAAGCAAAGGAAGAAATTGACAAGTCCTTGAACAGAGTAGTACTATACTCTCATGAACTGACACATCAAGTAAGACAGAATTTGTTAAGGATGTATTTTATTAAAATATAATTTATACCCCCAAAGCTTTAATTTGTATAAGAGAGCAGCTCAATAAACTTTCACAAATTGAACACACTTTGTAAACACCAGCTGGATGAAGGAGTTGAATATTTTGAACACATCTGAAGGGTTCTTCTTGTGTCATAATCCTCCCCACTCCCCAAGAGTGACCATGACTTGGATTGATAAGCATGTATAAGATTTTTTATTCCCATATACAAATGGAATCATATATAATCGTTTAATCTTTTTTTGCTGTCTTCTTTGGCTCAACATTGACTTGCCAGATCCATCTATATTTTTGCAAGTATTTGTAGCTCATTTATTTTTGTTGTTCCAATATTCCATTGCATAAGTATATCATGCTTATGTATCCATTCTAATCTTGAAGAACATTTGTGTAGTTTCCACGGTTGTGCTCTTACAATACAATGTATTGAAAATTTTATTGTGTGTCTTTAGGAGAACACATGTTAGCATTCTGTTGACTCTATACCTAGTAATGAATTGCTAGGTCATTGGGTAGGCAGATGCTCAACTTTAGGAGATAACTCCAGAGAGTTCTGAGAGCTGTGATTGATCTATATGTTTACCAACATTGGTATAGTCTTGTTTAATTTAGTCATGAATTTATAGTGGTTTCTAGTTGTGATTTTATTTTTATTCCTGTGATCACTAATGAAGTAAAGCATATATATATAGTCAATTTGGATATCCCATTTTGTGAAGTGTCTGCTCAAGTCTTTTCCTATTTTTCTACTAATTCTTCTAACTTTTTCTTAAATTATATGTGTTCTTTAGAAATTCTTCATACAAGACCTTTTCTTCTGAATTATTTACTTAATAATGTGTCTTTTGATGAATAGAAGTTGTTAATTTTAATACAGTTCACCTTATTTTTATTTTACCTTTATGTTTAACTCTAGTTTACTATTGAGAAAAACTTTGACTACTTCAAGATCACTATAATGTATTTTTCTGGGCCTTCTAAAAGTCTTAACGTTTATATTTTGCCATTGCACACCTAGATCTATAGTCAATGTGTAATTTATTTTTTGTTGTTGTGAATTAGCAGTCAATATATATGTATGTATAAATATATCCATATGACTATCAAGTTGGCACTTTCATTTATTGAAAATACCCCACAATCCCCTTAATGGTGGTGTTATCATTTTCACAATCAGGCTCATTTGGGTCAATTTCTATAGTCTTTTTATTTCCATTGGCCAGACTCTATACCCTTGCACCAATGCCAAGCTACCCTGCCTTCATTCCTATAGCTTTATAGTCAGTCTTGATGTTTGGTACTTTGGATACAGAAGATTTGACCCACACATTCAATAAGCTTGATCAAATGGACATATACTCATCCCTATGACTGAAAATTAAAGAATTTTTGTTAACTTTAAGTTCACATGGAAAACTATTTTTTAAATCATCAAGTAATGGTCTAAAGACAATTTACCAGGAATTCCAACAAATTGTATTATACAAAACATTTCCCTGAACACAGTTTAATTAAATTAATAACAAAAAGAAAACTAGATTTTATTTTGGAGACTTCCAACCAAAAGTATAAATAATTTATGATGTAAAATATCTATTAAGGGGAATATCAAAATGTGTGGAGCTGAAAAACAAAGAAAAGAATAAATATACCATGTGCAGCATGCATCTAAAACAGTAGTGGTACTGAGAGATAAACATAAATATTACATAAATAAAATGTAAAAAAGAGATGAATTTAATTTAGATGAGCTAAGAATTGAAATAAGTGAGTTAGAAAACAAAACAAAAAAAAAAATGTAAACCCCAAGACAGTAAAAAGAACAAAATAAAGCCAAAAGTGCTATAACACTGTGAAAACCAAGAGTCATTAGGGAAGTTAAAAGGAATGAGAAACAGATTTGTTGATTCAAGGATTTTTCACAAATCCCTGTGCAGTGTGTGTATTAGCTCCACTTTACAGAATAAAAATATGACCATCAGAAAATGTATTAAAAACACTTCATACAAAGAGCAAGTGTAGGAGCTGGAGTAAATAGACAGCTCTGGAACAAAAACTCTTATCACTAGGCAGAAATTCTAAAAAAAATCAATAAAAAAAACAAATGAAACCGAAAAAGCAAATATATAAAAATAAACACATAAATACAAAGTAGTCAAGTTCTGTTTATCGGAGAGATACAAAGGTGATTTAATATCATCTTTAATATTAATGAAATTGACCTACCCTTAGTTTATAATATGCTATTAAATATATTATTTAATCATTACTATAACTTTGTAAGATAGACTAAATGATACTTTTCTAAAGTCAACTATATTTTTATCACAGTGACAACAAAATTCAAGTAGCTATATTAATGAAGCAACTTTATTATCAAACATAAATGAAAAGTGTTCAGGCATACATATGTTAAGATTAAGGCTGATCTAACCTTTTACCTGATGTCTCTAACAGCTAGATTTCTCCCTTTGTCTCTGCTCTACCTTTGACTTTTGTTTTTGCTCCACTATCTGGCTCCAAAATATTTGTTCCCCTGACAATACCAGGCTTTCTTTTCTGAAATGAAAAGTGCCCACAGCTGCTTCAGACCTCAAATTCTCCCACCAGGCTATTGAGATGGAGACAGAGAAAGGGAGAGAGAGAGAGGCATGTGATAAATGCATGAGATTTCATTTATCAGGGTGAACCTCATGGGCCAGAGGACATCTCTGAGTAGTGATTGGGTTGAATTATCTTTCCTCTTTGCTCCAAAAGTTGAGTCTATTCTTTTGATGGCATTATTAGGATTATGTATGCTTGGAAGCACCTAAGAAAATTAATTGCATATAACACATTTTACAGATTAGAAAGTACATATTACTATTTTGCTCTAAATAGCTTAACAAATTTCTGTCATACAGAACTGGATTGGAGCATTTTTTGAGATAGAAATTCTTATTTCAAAATTTGGTGGATTAATATACATTTACTGAAGTATTATTTATTTTTATAACTACTAACTTAATGTGGTCTTCTTTATAACATAAGTAGTTGTTTTTAGGTATTTTCATGTTTTGTATGTATGTTTATGCATATATAAAATCCTACTAGTAGCAAATATCTTTAAATTTATATAAAATGATAAACTTTAAAACCAAAATAAATTAACAATAAAAAATTAAAAAGTTAAAAACATGTTATCATACTAAGTGAAGTAAGTGAGACAGAAAGACAAATATAATATGATATCACTTATATGTGGAATCTAAAAAATAATGATACAAATGAACTTATTTACAAAATAGAAACAGACTCACAGACTTAGAGAATGAACTTATGGTTACCAGCAGGGAAGGTTTCGGGGAGAGGGATAGATTGAGAGTTTGGGATTGACATGTACATATTGCTGTATTTAAAATAAAATGCCTTTCCATGAAAAAAAAAATGAAAAGTTATGACTATATGTTAGTAATCTTAAACACTTACCCAATTCAATATTATTCATTGCATTAACAGCTTTAATATCTAATAATGTAACAAGATCTTTCACAAGTCACCTATAAAATTTAGGTAAAACCCTTTATAAATGTGCTGTATATAAAGTCTATCACTGATTCAATGAAACACATTGATTGTGATTGAATATGGTTTTAAAAACCTAACTGATCACTTTGCTTACATTTGTGAATTATGAATCATATTTCAATTTTATTTTAAATTATAAAGTAGTTTATAGAGCTTATATGTGTATATATATACAATATCATTATTAGCTAACAAGCAGACATTACAACTATTTAACAAGTCTTATTTTGAGCAATAAGTGTTAGAAAGGAAAAAGAGTACTAAGATTCCTTAGAATAAAAGTTGTAAATGATGACTGTTCTCTTTTGGGAGAATTCCTCCTTCAGCAGAACAATAACTGGAAAGATATCACAGCAGTGCACACAGAAGCAGACATGCTTTTGGGTGAACACATGTAAAATCATCTCCCTGATTGGACTTCTCTGAACATAATATCTTCTGATATGGGTGATGATATTTAGCCAAACATATAAGCATTAATAATCAATTTCAAATAGAATACTCTCATAAAATAAATAGATAAAGTATTGTGTGAAGGTCCTTTTGCAAAGACAGAGAAAATTTGTAAATGTTTCACTTAAAAGTTAGACTGAAATTGAATGCCTACCATTTAAATAGTTACAGTAGTCAATACATAGATGGTAGGCAGCTACTAACAAACAGAATAAACCAGACCTTTGTGGATTGGAGGGAATAGAATAGAAATTCAAACAAAACGACTGCTTGTGGGTTGATTTGATTACGACCAGATTCTGTAGAATTTGAGTAGTGTGTAAGTCTGAATTTAGGCATAAATCACTGAAAATTAAACACTCTAAGTAACACTGAGGGGGAAAATAATTCTCTCTCTCTCTGACACACACATACATACACACTTCTTTGAAAATCCAAATATTTCAAAGAATTTAATGTGCCTATTCAAATATTCTCTAAAATGTAGTCAGTCAGGTTAAAACAAATCATATATTGTAAAAGATATGAATTCTATTTCTGGATCTATTTTCCAAAATGGAATGCACTGTTTTATTTATTCAGCTTTAAAGGATCTATTCTTAAACTAAATGAAGAAGAACAGTCACATTAGAAGACAATTCTAAGTTATTTGTTCACAATCTCATGTCTAGAAATTCAAAGTGTTTAGATGATTTTAATAAATAAAATGTAAATTAATTACATTTAGAGATTAGAGAGTGATTTATTGCCTCTCAAAATTCTCCTCAAAGTGATTCTCCTTCTCTTCGTTTTCATATTGATTTTAACTTTGAGTATTTTCTACTCTAGACCCTTAGTTTATATTCGTTAGAGATTTGCTTAAATGTTTCTCCTGAAATTTTATGATGAGAAATTAAAATTAAAAGTGTAAAATAATAATCCAAATATACCTTAGGTTATGACATAATGTAGTTCAATTGAAAATTCTGGTCACTAAAAAACTATAAAAATAGAACTACCCACCATCCTTGTTTTGATGTAGACTTGCAAATTTATTCTATTAAAGGAAAAACTTTAATTCCTCTCCATTATTTGAGAGCATACAAGTATAAGTTTTTAGAGTAATTATACAGATGACTAAATGAATTTGTAAGGCTAATTCAAGCAGACATCAACAGAAACAGTAAATAATATTAACAGGCTAAAAGGTAAAATTATCAAGGGCAATGTCAGAATTAAGTCAGATCACCTTTAAATTATTGATTACAAGAAAACAATGATAGTGGAGTGAAGAAATACTTCATGAGTTTTTACTCAGAAAAGTAGATACAACAACAGAAAAGGCTAAAAAGCTATACTTTTTAGGTACACAGAATGATAAAGCAACTAGGGATACACATTAAGGTATGCTTAGGAAAAGATAAGACTTAGAATGCATTGAGGCAAAAAGACTATTCCTGTGTGCTAAGAAGAAGGGAGGGACACTGACCTAATAATGATGCAACTGAAAATAAGATAGCATCATACAGAAACTCATCGTACTATAGAGAAAAATCTCTGAAACTTTTTCTACAAGAGCCATATAATATGTCCTTAGGAAACCTGTCCATTATGATTATCCTCACTTTTCATTTTTAAAACCTTAATTATTCTCATATAGTTCTTCACTTTTTGCTTAAGTAGGGTTAGCAAAGTCATGACATATGGGTCCTTCTCCTCCTCTTTACCCATGTGAAAATTCTTAATTGGGTTGATCTTAGTATTCTTTAATAATATACATGATGATGATCCCAGAATCCCCAATACAGAGCTTCAGCCAACTAGCATATATGAGTTGACTGGCAAGGCCACAGAAGCACCTAACATAAGTTGCTTTGTGTTGCTGCTCACTCAATCTGTCTCCAACTATATCATAAGCTCTGAGAGCTAAGTTCATATCACAACTTTGTAGTGCAAAGTTTCTCTTTTAATGAGTGTGCAATAAAAATTTTTTATAGTAAAGATCATAGAAGGAGTGGACTAGGGCCCAACCACCATTATATTTTCCTCATATTTTTATCTTTTGTATATTCACTAATGCTGGCCACCAGATATTTCTGATTCTCTTCAGAACACTGGTAAGACTGCACACCCCCACTCCTTTGAAGTTAGATTTAGACAGGTTTGTCTAATTCAGTGGTTTTCAACCTTCATCGTGCATCAGAATCTGATGAAGGGCTTGTGAAAACAGATTGCTCGGCTTCAATACAGTATACAGATGACTGAATGAATCTATGATCTTCATCACCTAAGAACTTGTTAGAAATACCTAGAGTATTTCTAACCCAACATTTAACTATCCAGAGTATTTAAACTCAGTGTTTCACTCTGCGGATAGGGCCAGAAACCTTGCATTTTTAACAAGTTCCTAAGAGACAGTGATGTTTCTGGGCTAAGGAACACACGTTTAAAACCACCAGTTTAATGAAATGTAAGTGCAAAAGGCAGAAATTTTAAGAGCCAAAGAGTGATTTGTAAATATCTTTTTTTTTTTTTCCATCCACCATAGAAACCTGCAATATCCACATACTGGTTTCTCCATTAGCATGGGTCCCAGATTAAGGAGACAAAGAGGAGATGTCTGGGCATGGAATACACATAGTACACATGTAACAGAAGTAAGAACTAAACGTTGTTGCTTCAAGTAACTAAGCTTTTCATGTTTTTGGTTTCCACAACATGCATAACCTAACTAATCTCACTGGAAAATATACTTTGCAATTTTTTAAACATCAACAAGTTTTCTTTTAAATAAATATCTGATTATAAGTAGGAGAAAATACTTTCTTGATTACGTGTCCCAGAATTAAATTTGTACTCATTTCTTTATATTAGCCAGATTAAACCACTTTCTACCCTAATTTCAAAGTACATAAGGAATAGTTGAGTAGGTAATTATGGAAATTAAAATAAAGTATACATCTTTACAGATCAAGTTTCATAAAATTGTCTTTAGTAGTATTTGGTGAAAATCTGATTTTGAATAACTAAAGAAGTTTGTTGACTAATTGTTTGCATTAGTTAAGATAATAACTGATTAACAGAAAAAGTAATGCAAAGCAGAACTATAATATATCAAATACAAGACCTACAGAATTTAGGAAATAATAACATTGTAGTGTTCAATCAAGTGAACTTCAAATGATGAGTAAACTTCAACATTGAGGTTAGAGAAAGTTACTAGCTGTTTTCTCAAAGTCATCATCTTCAAGGTAGGGAGAATATGTCTTATAAATAGAATATATACCCCAAAAGAGGTAGCATTTTAAAATGACTCCAGACAACTGGTTATCATTTTTTCTCAAGCCTCAGGTCTTTTTATTTCTAAAATTGAAGAATTCATCATATCTCATATTCCATATATTGGCATTCAGATGGTAGTACTGGAAACATTTGAACTACTGTATAGAAAACTACCTTTAAACCAATTTCATTTGACATATCTTGAAAAATCAAATTAAACATATGAATCAGATTAATGTGTCTTAAATATCCTCCAATTCCTTTTAAGATTATATCAACAATATGAGATCATTCAATACTAAAAGATTAAAGTATGAAGACCTACAAATTGAAAATATACAACAAATTTTCATTGTTAGATCTATCTGATTAAAGTACAGCAGCAAACTGTATATCAAATGGCTGTTGAAGGAAGGAATACTTTAGCTTTCCCTCTCAGCAATTTATTCATTTGCTTTATGTTTATTAAATCACTGCTTAAGATAATTTCTGTATATAAATTTTTTTCTTGGGAATTTCAATAAAAAATCTGGTGTTAAGATAGTATTGCTTAACTTATGTCATATAATATTTGGCCAGTGAGATAGGAAGGGTGGGAGGGAGATGCAAGAGGGAGGGGATATGGGAATATATGTATACGTATAGCTGATTCACTTTGTTATACAGAAGTAACTAACACAACAATGTAAACAATTATACTCCAATAAAGATGTTTAAAAAAAATTGTCCATACCACGTGTGTAGTGTGCACTATGTGATATAATATTTATCACTTATCTAATAATTTTATCAGGACAAAACTATTCTATTATGAAATATCTTCCTTGAAATTAGGTAGGATCTTCAAATAATTGAGAAGGATTCAAGTACCTTTGAAAATCTTGGAGTCTCCTAGAGACTCTGTTCACACCATTTAATTTTAGAGAAAGGTAAAGTGTACAACCTGTATAATTTTAAGGAGTTTTTAGGATATTTCTTTACAATTTAGAGGTTGAGAAAATACTCATGAGATTTTATGTGCCATTTTCTATTGTGAACTTTCTATAAATCAATTAATTGTTATAAAGTACTATCCTAAAATAAAAATTAACTTTTAAAACTAAGTGTGACCTATGTTACATTCACAATTCTCAACAGGACTATGTGTGAGTATAGTTTGTGTATATTTACATACACATAAACACATACATATTAATATATAAATAATATAATGAATGTATATGTGTGTACATATACACATATGAATATACATACATGAATGTATATATATATATGTTTGAAATATATACACACAGATATATGACTTTACTTGGTCTTTATATGGCCTTTGAAATACATAAATTCTTTTATACACTTTGTATAAAACAGTAGAAAGGAGGACTAAATAGTGAGTTTACTCTGCATCATGTTGAATTATTCTCAGAGATTCTGGCAATCTAAAATGCCATGGTTTCATTGGAAGAAACGATGTGGTATCCTTTTAACCTAGGTCAGTTAATAAACTGCATATGTGAAGGGAAACAAAATGGAAATGAAAGAGAAATGAAAGGGGAATTTCCCATTGAAAGGGAAAATGAACATCAAACAAAAATACCTTAAACTCATTAACTCATTTATCTTAACAAATCAGATATTTTATTATGCTTTCTTTGAGATTTGTCATAGTTTATTACTGCTAATTCTGCCTAACTAGTCAATGGTTAAGAGTAGACCTTGGGAAGTACTAAGCAATTGGGATCTCTCTCTCTCTCTCTCACTCTCTCGCCTCATCTTTCTCTTCTTTTTATCGTCTATCTATCATTTACCTATCTATCTATCTATCACTGAATTCATGCAATTAACATGAATACAGTGTTAGATAGAGAGACACAAAACCCAACTTGATTAATATAACACACTTTTTGTCATAAATCAATATTTCATACTCAATTATTTATAAAACTATTTTTAAACCATGCATTTCATTCCCTTAAAGGTCAAATTTCTTGTAAAATATTCTTTTTATGGTTTTCAATATTTGTTATTTTATAAATTTCTTTTAGGTTTTAAGAAAATGATTTATGTTTGAATCAGGTTAAAATACTTATGTAGTTGATTGCTTTGATATTTAATAGTGTTTTCAATTAAAGAGCAAGTTTTATTTTGAAATAAATTGCAATGTATGCATTACTTGACCCCAAAGACATCAGTATTTTTAACAATTTTACCTTATAAATGGCAGTTAATATTTTCTGTGATGAATCTGTTACTATTATTACTGTTTCATTAGTGTATGTATGTATTCTATGAAAATAAGATAAGCTTAATTTTCTAGTAGCAATTATATAAGCTCAGAATTGTAAACCCACATGCCTATAGGGACAATGTAGGTAACACAAATTAATGAAGTTTTGTGATTTGCATATTAAACAGGTAAGAAAATTATTTTCACAAAATATTTAACTTCATGGGCTCACAGCTTATCTTTCATTTTCCCATTAATATTAAAAATATATGGCTTCCTTGCTGGTTCAGTGGTTGAGAATCTACCTGCCAATGCAGGGGACACAGGTTCATCCTCTGGTCCAGGAAGATCCCACATGCACACATGATCCCATGGAGCAACTAAGCCCATGAGCCACAACTACTGATCCCATGTGCTGCAACTACTGAAGCCTGCACACCTAGAGCCCACGCTCTGCAACAAGAGAAGCCACCACAATGAGAAGCCTGTGCACCTCAATGAAGAGTAGCTTCCGCTCGCTGCAACTAGAGAAAGCCTGGGCACAGCAACGAAGATCCAACACAGCCAAAAATAAATAATTAAATAAAATGAATAAATTTATTAAGAAAAAGAAAAAAGTATAAATAAATACTAGAAATATTTAACTTTCTCTTTGAGTCATATTAATTTAAAGCACCATCAAAAGGGCAATAACAATGGCAAATGGCACTTATGTAATCGACCCTCTGGAACCTGTTCCCAAAAAGTGTCTTTCTGCCCTGTAACCCACCAGTCAATAGAAAGAGACTGAGTTGGGTTCAGAAGCAAAGGAAAGCTTTATTCTCTGATCAGAGAATGGAGAGTTGGGAGCTCCAGCTCTAGAGAACAGGCTTTCCCTGAAAGGCCATGGGTGGGACTGTTTTGTAGGATCTCTTCACTGAGGAGAAGTGTGGAATTCTTGTGGGGCAGGTACAGCTGTGCTGCTCACAGCTCCAGATCGCAGTGCTGGGCTCAGCAATTCTGCTCACGGCCCGCCGCCACCATCTTGAGTTGCTATTCTGCACACAGTCCCCAAGCTGAGGTGTTGGCACAGCCATTTCACTGGAGGAACTCTGGTCTGAAAGTCTGGGAGCAACGTCACTGCACACAGCACACTATGAGTGAGTGAAAGTAGACTAAGCACAAAGGAAAAGAACAAGGTTAGATTTTATTTTATTATTCAGATTCCTGAGAAATTGTTAATGGGCTTTGTTGGTGACACTTAAACATACCTCTGGGAGAAAAATAAGAAGTGGTGGGGACACAATCCTACTTATTTCTAGCTGTTTTCTTTCATTTGGTGCATATGCCCAGTTTTTCCAGATCTTCCATTACTAAAGAGAATCCAGCAACCAGTATTGTTTTCACGGTGGTAGTATTGTTAAAATTCTTGATTTTTACATAGCTGTAACTTGTTTAATGTATATCATTAATACCATGTGAGTCAACATTGTAGATCACCTCAATACCTCCATAAGCAGAATACTGCAGTATGAGGAGTTAGGGGTCTCCTAATGAACACTCCTAGGTATATTGAGAAACGTGAGCATTGTTTTTGTCATAATACCTCATAAACTGGATATTGGTGTCTTTCCATTTAATTCTTTATAATGCTAAATTATACCTGTTATAGAGAACAAGTTGTATATCTTTTTACTGACCTAATGATTTCAATAGTCATAAACATGATTTTAGAATTCTGGGTTTCTAACATTTAAATTCCCCAACCATTTTAAGCATTGTACTCCTACTATATAGAGACAAAAGATAACTGAAATAGTTATAATTTCTGCTGATACATCTCTTTACGAACACATTTATAACAATCCTCCAATTTATTATTCTGCCTTTGGCACTGAAAGAGTTTATCTTACAGCAAGGCTTCAATGATTGGAGGTTCTTCAGTCTACTGTAATTGGATAAAGTGATCCACTACACATAATATTTTGCCTCGAAGCAACAAATGCCATACTACAGATGTGTTCATATTGGGATTAAAGAATAGTATAAATTGAATTAAATATGCAATTTTCTAAATTATAACACTTATTTATTCTGGGCTTGTCTATAAACTTTATAAGTAACCTTCAGATTTTCCAGTCCAATATATACTCTTTGTAAAAGTTAGTTTACCGGGCTTCCCTGGTGGCGCAGTGATTGAGAGTCTGCCTGCCGATGCAGGGGACACGGGTTCATGCCCCGGTCCGGGAAGATCCCACATGCCACGGAGCAGCTGGGCCCGTGAGCCATGGTTGCTGAGCCTGTGCTTCAGGAGCCTGTGCTCCGAAATGGGAGATGCCACAACAGTGAGAGGCCCACATACCACAATAAAAAAAAAAAAAAGTTAGTTTACCCATTACTGTCTTGGCCTTTTGAATCACACTTCTGAGTAAGGTAACATTATTATTTTAAATTATAGTTTTTATGTGTATATCTTTTCATCCTAAATTATTTTATTAATCAAATTGTACATCTATTATCTGTTTTGCCAAAAATACAAATATTTACTGAGTTGGCAGACCATGCTATTAACAAATGAAAATATTTATAAATGTGAACATTATTTTTTTGAGAACTACAAAATCAGTATATGTTAAATTTCAGTTGAGTATGTTAATTTCCTCATTATTATACAGTTTCTGAATGATAAATTACATTTGATATTCTATAAAATTATTAACCTTGGTCTCCTTAATGCCACATTGGGCTTTAGAAGTTTTAGTTCATTTGGTACCAGTTTCTGCTTTACTCTGTGACCTTATCTTTGCCTCATGACTCTATATTTTATGAAGCATGTCCAGGGAATATTTTGCAGTGTGCTAAGTGGAACATTCAAATCATTAGCAGACCTGTTTGATATTTCAACATCCTAAAGGCAATAAATCACTCTTACTCTATTATCTTATTTATTTTTGATTCACATTGCGTATATTTTTTATTTGAATTTTTTCTCTTAGTACCATTATTTCAGACACCACTCTGTGCACCTGTACCCACTATATTTGATGTAATGAACAATTGGAAACAAATGATATTGACAGAGACTTTATGTAATTACTCAACAAGAACCATCCTGAGTCAATTAATCAGAGTTGAACTCAAATTTAATTTTCTGATACTCCAGGAAAGTAACCATTCATAAATTTTCAGAGAAAAATGTGCACCCATGTTTGTTTACAATTTTGAGGAGTTTTTTTTTCCAATTATATTGACAAGTACCTTATCTCTTTTTGATTAGTAATACATTAAAAATTAAAATTATATAAATACTAAATATGTTCATATATGTAAAAGAAAAAAACAGTAATACCTCAATTTAATCATATATGTCTCATGATTTACTTTGTCCTTCAGTGTCTTGAAGAAAACTTAATTTTTTAATAAAGTTTAACACAAGGTTTTTTAATATTAGAAAGACTAGATTTTTAAAATGAAACTATGGGGATATTATCACAAATTTAATACAGATAGTCATTCTTTTGTGAGTGTATCATTGTAAAACATGTAATTTTATTACAAATATATATTAGGTTATCATAATATGATGATTAATATAAATTTAGTAACAGTATCTGCAAATCTAAGATTTTTCTTAACTCCATAGCAGAATGGGTTAAAAAATCAATTTTCTAACACCATGATAGTAAATAACCATTCATATTAGATCTACATATTAGTGTGTTTAGTATGGTAAAAATATAAATTTTTGCACTTTGATTTTTCATGTTCATAAACCAAATATGTAATATTTAACCTAAACTTTTTTTTAAAAGTGTTCTGAAACTATCTGCACAGAATGAGACACCATCTCTTACACAAAAACAAAATCAAAATACAAAAGCAGTGATAACAACAAAAACTTTTTTCCTCTCTGTGAGACCAAGGCAGTTACCTGAGTTTGATAAATAAATTGAAAACTGAAGATTTTTTTTTTGCTTCTAAATTAGAGTCAAAATCATGAATATATTTAGACTTTATAAATATTATCCATATTGTTAAAAATGAAAAGGTTAACTACTTTTTTGATAACTTTGTCTAATGGTTTCAAGTCAGATATTTTCTGAGATTTATAAATAAAAAATCATATATGCATGTGTATAAACATATGGAAAAACATCTGTAAGAAATAATTATAATTTTACCACTAAACTTCTATTTAAAATGTATAGTGCCTCCAAATTAACTGAAAGGTAGAAGCAGGAGAAGTAGAGAGGTTTTGTGGTTATTTCTAGTAGTAGTAATTTCTGCTGGATGTTTGAATCCTTATACATCTAGAGATGAATTCAAGGAGAGTTACTTTCACTGATCCTATCTATTTACACTTTTAAGATTCAAAGTATTAGGTTTAGAATTGGAAAATAAAAACTCTTAAGTTACCTTTCATTAAATGAGGAATTTCTGTTTGGGTGACCTACCTAGTCTATAAAGTTTGTCTGTGTGTGTATGTGTGTGCATGTGTACTTTAACCTTGATAAGCTTAAACATTAAACATTAAATTACAGTGTTCCCAGTATATCCAATATGATTAATCCTTCCAATAAACCTATGAATTATCTTTAGGTGTATTTTTTAAATTTTATAGTTAAAATTATTATGTAAAATATACACTTTAATTATTCTCTCATAATATATTTATTTATTTACCATTGGGTATTCCATATATTATGCACTTACTATGTGATAAGCAGCATGCTAATTACTTTCTATAAACTATTTCCTATAATACTTACAGTAACCCCATAAGATAGATATTCTCACCCTCAAATGGCATCTGGTGAATCTGAAAGTCAAGAATTGGGTGACTTGACACAAATTGCACAGCTATTAAGTATCATAATCAAGGATCAAAACCTGGTGTCTTAATGCTAAAGCTCATTTTTTTCATCTTTATAGAATGCACTGTCAAGTTTCTTGAGAGTGTGGTCAATATTTGCTGTCTCTACTTCCTCACTTCCTATTCTCTCTTCAGTTCTTTAAATTTGGTATCTATTTCCAACTGTCTATGGCTAACATTCCCTGTATTGCTGTAGATGACATTATCTTTGAAAAATGACCTCTCTAGTGCCACATTCATTAAATCTTATCTGTTTATTGTTGACTTGGTTGGCCACTCTCAAGAGAACTTAAAAAAAAAAATTAGTACTCTCTCATTTTTGTAATACATTAATATATCAGTTATCAATAGCAAAAATGACAAAAATGTTCAGTGTCCAGTAGGAAATCCTTTCAAGCTTTGTAATGTGATTAATTTTATTTCCCACAAATGGTTCTTCATGTAATTGATACGAGAGTTGACTGGAAACCAGAAGTTCCAGAGTCTAATTTGGGTACATTAGGCGTGAATGGCTTAATAAAGGGGAAAATAACCTTTCATCTTGAATCTCAGTTTATAACCAGAAAAATGATATCTAAGGAAACTTCCAACATTACATTATGTGTAGAGTAGTAGATACATGCATGTATACATATCTACATACATAAGTGAGCCATAGTATAGTGGTCTATTGGAATCTATCATAGAGTCATAAATTTGAGATTTTAGACAGCACTTTCAAGTATATAATTTTAGGTCTACTTGATCACCCACATATTTTTTTCACTTAAAATATGTAATAAAAAAGTAGTATGCTGAAAATAAATGTTATTTTATCTTAAAGTACTAAATCATCTATATCCAAAATAAATAGTTAAAGTATACACAAAATGACAACATGTAAAATGTTGATAAAATGCATTCAGACTTAAGAGATCAGCAACTTAAAATCATGTGTACAGAGAGTGTTATCTATAAACCCCACCATAACCACAAACCAAAAATCTATAATAGGTACACACATAAAAAAGAGAAAGGAATACTAACATAATACTAAATATAATCATCAAATCAAAAGAAAATAGAGCAAAAGAAGAAAGGGAAAAAAAAGAACTACGTAACATCCCCAAAATAATTAATAAAATAACAAGTACATACCTTTTCACAATTACTTAAAATGTAAATGGAAAAAAAAAATTATCAAACCAGAAGACAGAGTGGCTGAATGGATACAAAACAAGACCCATATATATGCTGTCTAAAAAATACACCCTTCAGATCTGAAGACACACACAGACTGAAAGTGAGGGGATGGAAAAAGGTATTGCATACAAAGGAAAGGAAAGTTGGGCGAGTAATACTTTTATCAGACAAAGGAGACTTAAAGACTGTGTACCAAGAGACAAAGAAGGGCAATACACAATAATAAAGGGATCAATCCAAGAATGAGATAACAAATGTAAATATATATGCACCCAACATAGGAGCACCTAAATACATAAAGCAAACATTAACAGACATAAAGAGAGAAATTGACAATAAAACAGTAATAGTAGGAGATTTTAACAACTCACATCAATGGACAGATCATGTAGGCAGAAAATCAGTAAGGAAATATTGGCCTTAAATGACACATTAGACCAAATGAATTTAACAGATATATATAGAACATTCCATTCAAAAGCAACATAATACACATACATATTCTTTTCAAGTGAGCATGGAAAGTTCTCAAGGATAGATCACATGCTAGGTCACAAAACAAGTCTCCATAAACTTAAGAAAACTGAAATCATATCAAGAATCATTTCTGACCATACTGTTATGAGACTAGAAATCAACTACAAGAAAAAAACTACAAAAAATCACAAATATGTGGAGGCTAAACAGTATGCTAATAACCAACCAGTGGGATCATTGAACAAATAAAAAAAAATACCTGGAGACAAAAGAAAATTAAAACACAATGATCCAAAATCTATGGGACACAGCAAAAACAATTCTAAGAGGGAAGTTTATAGAGAGATACAAGCCTACCTCAGGAAACAAGAAAAATTTCAAATAAACAACCTAACTTTATACCTAAAAGAACTAGAAAAAGAAGAACAATCAAAATTCAAAGTTAGTACTAGGGAAGAAAGCAAGAAGATTAGAGAAGAAATAAAAAATAGAGTCTAAACAAAAAAAAAGAAAATTAATGAAACCAGCAGCTTGTTCTTTGAAAAAAAATAATCAAACTTGATAAACCTTTAGCAAGACTGATAAAAAAATAGAGAGGGCACAAATAAATAAAACCAGAGATGAAAAAGAATTTATAACTTATATCACAGAAATATGAAAGATCATAAGAGATTACTACAAACAATTATACACCAACAATATGGACAATGTACAAGAAATGGATAAATTCTTAGAAATGTACCATCTCCCAAGCCTGAATCAGGAAGATATAGAAAATAAGAAGACAAATTTCCAGTAATACAATTGAATCAGTAAAAACAAAGACAAAAAACTTCCAACAAACAAAAGTCCAGGACCAGACAACTTCACAGGTGAATTCTACCAAACATTTAGAGAGCAGTCAACATCTATCCTTCTCAAAAAGTTCCAAAAAATTGAAGAAGGAATGCTTCCAAACTCATTCTATGAGGTCAATCTTATCCTGGTACCAAATCCAGACAGAGATATGACAAAAAAGAAAATTACAGACCAATATCACTCATGAACATAGTTGCAAAAGTCATCAACAAAATATTAGCAACCCAAATTCAACAATACATTAGAAGGATTATACATATGATCAAGTGAGATTTACCTCATGTATGCAAGGATGGTTCAATGTCTGCAAATTAATCATTGTGATACACTACATTAACAAGTTAAAGAGTTGAAATAATATTATCATCTTAATAGATGCAGGAAAAACTTTTGACAATATTCAACATCCATGTATGATAAAAAGTCTCTACAACGTGTCTTTAGACAGAATATACCTTAACATAATAAAGGCCATAATGGCAAGTCCACAACTAACATAATACTCACAGGTGAAAAGCTAAATGAATTTTCTGTAAGATCAAGAGAAGGATGCCAACTCTAGCTATTTATATTCAACATAGTTTTGGAAGTCCTAGCCACAGCAATCAAACAATAAAGAGAAATTAGGGCTTCCCTGGTGGCACGGTTGTTGAGAGTCCGCCTGCTGATGCAGGGGATGTGGGTTCGTGCCCTGGTCTGGGAGGATCCCACATGTTGTGGAGCTGCTGGACCCGTGAGCCATGGCCACTGGACCTGTGCATCCAAGGCCTGTGCTCCGCGACAGGAGAGGCCACAACAGTGAGAGACCCGCGTACCACAAAAAAAAAAAAAAAAAAAAAAAAGAGAGAGAAATTAAAAGAATACAAATTGGAAAGGAAGAAGTAGAACTGTCACTGTTTCCAGATGACATGATACCATACATAGAAAATCCTAAAGATGCCACCAAAAAACTACTAGAACTCGTCAATAAATTCAGTAAAATAGCAGGATACAAAATTAGTATAATAAAATCTGTTGCATTTCTGTACACTAACAACAAACTATCAGAAAGAGAAATTAAGAAAAAAAAATTTAGAGTCACATCAAAAAGAATATAATACCTAGGAATAAATCCAGCTAAGGAGGTAAAAGACCTGTACTTGGAAAACTCTAAGGCATCGATGAAAGAAACTTAAGAAGACACAAACAGATGGAAAGTTATACCATGTTCATGGATGGGAAGAATTGATATTGGAAGAATTAATGTTAAAATGACCATACTACCCAAAGCAATCTACAGATTCAACACAATCCCTATCAAAACACCAATGGTGTTTTTCATAGAACTAGAACAAACAATTCTGAAATTTGTATGGAAACACAAAAAACCCGAATATCCAAAATAATCTCAAGAAAGAACAAAGCTGGAGGTATCATGCTCCCTAATTTCAAACTACTATAAACCTACAGTCATCAAAAATATGGTAATGGCACAAAAACAGACATATAGATGAAGGGAACAGAATAGAGAGCCCAGAAATAAACCCATATTCATATGGGAAATTAGTCTACAGCATTAGTCTACAAGGCCAGAATATACAATGGAGAAAAGACAACCTTCAGAATAAATGATATTGTGAAAGCTGGATATTTACATGCAAAAGAATTAAAGTGAACTATTTTCTTACTTCATATATTAAAAAAAGTCAAAATGGATTATAAATGAATGTAAAACTTGAAACCATAAAGCTTCTAGAAGAAAACATAGACAATATGCTCTTTGATATTGGTCTTAGAAATATTTTTTGGATGTCTCCTCAGGCAAGGGAAAGAAAAGCAAAAATAAACACATGGGACTACATCAAACTAAAAAGCTTTTCCACAGTGAAGAAAACTATCTACCCACACAACAAAATGGTTGCCTACTGAATGGGAGAAGATATTTGCAAACAACATATCTGATAAGGGGTTACTATCTAAAATATGCAAAGAACTCATAAAGATCAACATCAAAAAACAAACAACTTAATTAAAAATGGGTAGAAAACCCATTAAATAGTAAACAACCCATTAAAAATGGGTAGAAAATGAATAAACATTTTTCCAAAGAAGAAAAATAGATGGCTATCAGGATCATGAGAAGATGCTAAACACCACTAATCATCAGATAAATGCAAATCAAAATCACAGTGAGATATCACCTCACACCTTGTTATTATCAAAAAGACAACGAATAACAAGTGCTGCCTAGGACATGGAGAAAAGGGAACTCTTGTGCACTATTGGTAGGCATGTAAATTGATCCAGCCACTATGGAAAACAGCATAGAGTTTCCTCAAGAAATTAAAAGTAGAAGTATCATATGATCCAGCATTTCCACTTCTGGGTATTTGTCCAAAGAAAATGAAAACAGTAACTTAAAAAGACATATGCACCCCTATGTTCATTGCAGTATTATTTATAGCAGCCAAGCTATGAAAGCAATGTAAATGTCCATCAATAGATGAATGGAAAAATATTTTTGTGTATGTGTGTGTGTGTACGTACAAGTGTATATATATATATACACATATCTATGTCCATATATATAATGGAATATTATTCAGCCATAAAAAGGTTGAAATCTTGCTATTTTTGGCAACATGTATGGACCTAGGGTGTATCATGCTAAGTGAAATAAGTCAGACAGATAAAGAAAAATACTTCATGATTTCACTTATACATGAAATCTAAAAAACAAGACAAATAAACAAACATAACTAAACAGAAACAGTGTTATAGATACAGATAATAAAAGGTGGCTGCCAGAGATGAGGTGGCTGGGTGGAGGAGAGAAATAGGAGGGAGATTAATAAGTAAAAACTTTCAGTTACAAAATAAATGTCTTGGGTATGAAGTGTACAATGTAGGGAATGTACTCAATTATATAATATCTTTGTATGGTGACAAATTCTAATTAAACTTATCATGATGATCATTTTGAAATGTGTAGAAATACCAAATCACTATGTTGTATACCAGAAACCAACATAGTCAATTATATTTCAAAAACAAAGAAACCAAAATACAAACTAATAGAAAAATATTGGGATGGCCAAAAAATTCCATAAGATGTTATGGAAAACCCCAAATAAACCTTTTCACCAAAGCATAGACAAGATTTGTTGTTACTAGATGTGGGGTGTGGGGGAAGGGAGAATTGGATGAAGGTAGTCAAAAGATACAAACTTCCAGTTATACGATTAGTAAGTACTACAGATATAATGTACAACATGATAAATATAATTAACACTCACTGCTGTACATTTTATATAAAAGTGTTAATAAATAAATCCTAGGAGTTCTCATCACAAGGAATTTTTTTTATTTTCTAAATTTTGTATCTCATATATGAGATGATGGATGTTCACTAAACTTATTGTTGTAATCATTCATGTTGTATGTATGCCAGATAATTATGCTGCACACCTTAAACTTCTACAGTGTTGTTTGTCAATTATATATCAATAAAACTTGAAGAAAAAAAATTGGAGTTGGGAACACCTGAATGGGGAGCTCTCAGGTAATACCACTCCCTGCCACTTGCAGACCCCAGCACAAAGAGGTGTACATTGCATTACTGCACAGGAAGAAACTTATTTCACACACCCCAACAGGAGGAAGAAAGATTTTCTTTTCCTAGCAATATCCCAGTTATTGAGAAAACACCATACCCAATCAATGAGAAGCCGACAGTAGCTTGAACTCTCATTTTCCTCCAATGAATTTTCATTCAAAACAGCCCCTTCCAAATCCCTCTTTTCTTCTATAAAATAATGTTCCTTTCTGGACATGCCTATGATTCAGCTATAGTTGATATGTTCTGAATTGCAATTGCTCTGCTATTCCCAAATAAACTTGATTTTGCTGGCAAAAAAAAAAAAAAAGTGTCATTTGTCTTTAAACCACTATCAGTTTATTGACAGTCATTGACAGTCATTTAGCCTGACCACAGAGCCCTCACCTATAAAATGGAAATGGCTTTGAACTTTTGTCTCCTCCAATAAAATTGTTTGAAAAAGCATATACTTTTTCATATTTTTTCACTTTACTTCTAACATTTTAGATACATTTACATATAAACTGTGTCATTTTAATATAGTTTAAATATAAATATTTTAAAATAAAATGATATTACTCTTTTAACATAACAATTTGGAACCTACCAATAAATATTCTGAAGACATATCCAAAAACTCATCTTTAATTGTGGGAAATTTTACTTTATTCAAAAACACACATGTTTATTTTTATTCAACTATAACCAAAGAATTTTATCATGATATAGTTTTACATTTCCTATCTTGTTTTGATTTTTTTCATGCTTTTCTGTAAATATGTGAATTAAAAATTAAATGTTATTAAAAATTTGTTGGCCTATAAGGTTCAAAGGATTAAAGTTTTAGTCACAATGAGTTATAATTAAAATTATTAGCAAATAATTTATCAAAAGCATAAGTATATTATAAATTAAAAATAAAAATAAACTTTAACTGGAAGTACATTTCTTGCCAAACAAATGTTTTTACTAGTTATTTTAATTAGTTATTATCTGTTGGTGGATGTTATTTAATGCTAAACGAGACAGTGTACATTCTTTAAGCCCATTTTCACTTTATTTCTGTTTTTCACCATACACTGTTAATAAAAGAGAAACTCTTTTTCACTTAAATAAGTGTTCAGAAATTAAATTTTCATTCAGTTCTTTTAATTACTTCTCTTAAATATAACATAGTGATCTATCATTAAAATGTAATTTAGATATTCCTTTAATTTTGCTGAAAGCAAAGAATTGGAAATTATTGGCTTTTCAAAATACCATTACTCAATAAATAGACATTCACTTTTCTAATTACTCCCTCTCACTTGTTACAAGAAACACCTGTTAATACCTGCCATTGACAACATAAGGCATGGAGGAAAGCATTTGAGAACCTGTGATCTCTGTAGTCAGGCAAAGTCTAGAGAGCCTGGGCTATGTATAGAGACCTGGTTTCTTCTTCTACACTTAGAGTTTTGAAAAACCGTTACTAAAAGGAGGATGAATGATTGAGTGGAGAGAAACCAGGTGTGTTACATTATTGGAAGTAACATTAGAGTGGGAAGTGACAACAGTTTCTCAATATTAACTTTATATTACATTAACAGTTTCATAACTTAACCTTGTCATTATGGAAATTATCACTGTATAGTGGAGCTTATTTATCTGAACCCATAACCGTATCTATAAGGATCACATAAATATGTATGTGTTTATAAAAACATGCACACATATATGTATCTACATATTTTTGTACCTCTTACATAAAGCATCCATTGTATTAAAGGATAATACTAGCTACTTTTCTTTGCTTAATATTGATACTATATTATGGAAAGCTTTCTATATCAATATACTCTTTTCCTATATATACTTTTCCATTTAATGTTATACTTTCCTCCTAACTTTCTTACAGGTCTTAGAATTGAAGAAATTTGAATTTAAAGCAAAATTGATATTACAATTCACTAAATTTAATTTGTTTATGTTTTTTGTTTTTTCTGTAATGTAATTTGTTACCAGGGTAACTTTTCCTTCCATTTCTTTTCTGAAATTCTCTAAATCACCTATCATTACATTTTTACATTCTTATCATCGTGTTATTCCAGGTTCTCCAGAGAAATAGGACCAAAAAGAGATGATAGAGAGATAATAGATGGTAGACAGATAGAAAATGAGATTTAATATGGAATTTGTTCATGTGATTATGGAGATCAAAAAAATCCCATGATCTGTTTTCTGCAAGCTGGAGAACCAGGAAAGTCAGTGGTGTAATTCAGTTTGAGTTTAAAGGCCTAAGAATCTGGTGGCCCATGGTGTAAATCTCAGTCCAAGGGAAGTACAGTGGCAGGAGGAGTTGGATGTCCCATCTCAAGCAGAGAGAGCAAATTAGCCATTTCTCCCCTTTTTGTTCTGTTCAGAACCTCAATGGATGTATCATGTCCACCCACATTAGGTCTTCATTTACTAAGTCTATAGACTCAAACACTTTCTTGCAGATACATCTCACAGACACAACCAGAAATAATATTTTAGCAACTATTTGGGAATCCCTTAGCCCAGTCAAGTTGACACATAAAATTAACCATCATATCGTCCATTATTGTTATCTTGCATCTCTTCTTTGAATATTTTTATTGCCTTTTTCTCTTTTATATTTTTTAACATTAAGAAGAAATTTTTTTCTGAAGATTTACTCAGCTTCTTAGTGCAAATTGTTTTCCAATACGTATTCTTCACGTAATTTATTTTTAGAATCTTTTTCCCTGTTTTTCTTATTCTCCTCATGTGCAGAAAAGCACCAAAATAATTTTCAGCTATTTTTTCTCATTTATTTGTTTCAATATTTACTATAAATCTATGTAACCATTACAAAAATACATTTAATACTCCAGTTCTCCCTTATTATCCTTTCACATTTCCTTTTTAAGAAAGTGATAAAAGTTCATTTTATTGCACTTAACTAGGATAAAAATAATATTTTTTAGCAATAAATATTTCTTAGATGTTGGAGATATTATTAAATTATCCAGATGCTTAATTGTGCTGCAATGTATACAGTGGATTTCAAATATAATAACATTAGCAGTTTTTGGTACTTTATATATGATACTATTATGAAGTTTTAACATATTCCTATGAATTAACTAAACAAGTGATGTTTTATTCCTTAGTTGGCCCACAATAAATTTAATTATTGAAATTTTAATCATTTTATTTGTTAGTTTGTGTCATCTATGTTTTGTATTTACTCAGTGAAATTGATTTCTGAAAGTTTTATTATGAAATATAGAAGAACAAGAAGGATATGAGCTATCTGCTGTAATCTTATAACATGATTTACTTTCTGGGTAGACATAAAACATAATATCATACAAATATTATAGCCCCTTCTTATAATTAGTATTTTTTCTTATATACCATATTGTTAGTTTATCCTAATAAATACTATACTTGTAGTAATAAGAATGCTTGATGTATATTAACATCAGATATGTTGCCAAAATTTAATGTGGATAATGTGGAAGAATAAAAGACATAGACTAGGAATTGTTGAGATTATACATTTCCTGTTAATGGTGAAAAAAGATGTATTTTTCCCAATTAAATGAAAGTTTACCCAAGGATATTTTCATTGACTATTAACATAAGGCTAGTGTGTCTTACTCACTGAGGAAATTATGTCATATTAAATTCTATATTCTTCATTCTATACAAGCACAAGTGTTAGTTCTATTCAGGAGATCAAAAGCTTTATGAACTTTTTTGGCAATTGTGGGTTTTAAAGGTTCTCAAAGAATAAATGAGGCTGCTAAGTATCACTTTAAATTCCTATGTTAAATAAAAAATCAATTCTAATTTAGCAAGTGCATAACCAGACCACCATTTTAGATGTTTACATTTAATCCTTTTCTCTTATTAATGCTGTGTATAATTAGTAAGAAAAGTGTAGTTATTCTCTATTTTATGTACATTTTCATTATCAGAATTTATACACTCAATACTATTTTTCTGTTAAATAATGTATAATGTCTTAGAATATTTTTTAAAACACAATTACATATTTTACTCTGCAAATGTTTCTGTTTTATGAGAATTTTTATAGCATCTAATTCTGCTGCTCCTTTATTTTAATGGTTTTTCTGTTCTGCTAAATTTGTAATGTGTGGTGAGACAAACATAAATAAATGTATATGTTAATTCTGTAAAATTAATTTAAAATCCTTTAGAGACACTATCACAACCTTGTCAATTAGTTTATAGTTCATGCCCCATCAGAAAGAAGCAGTTTTCTTAACACTGTAACAAATCAGTTAATTAGGGCTCAGGTAAACGCCTGAAGAAAATAGGACTTTTTCAATACAGCATTCTATAATGCTCTATTAGACCATAAAAACAAATAATTGAGGGAAGGAGAAACTGGCACTAGGAAAGAAAAAGGTAGATTTTTACACACTATATAAAGATGTGTGATTAGATCAGCTTCTCTTAAATTATTGTAATTATTTACCTTAAATAATTTTGCAGGTAAGACATTTTGGTCACCTATTTGTTCCCTTTAGATATGTGGGAGTGAAAAAGGGAGAGAGGGAGAGAGAGAGAGAGAGAGAGGAAGAGAGAGAGAAGCCTTTCTACAAATCTTTCAGTGATTTGTTGCACCATTCACTTTTTAGTCACCAAAGGATTTATCCTTTTTTTCTGTATAAATGATTATTTAAATTAATATTCTTAGAGGTTCTAAATAATATTCAACACATATTTTATATATGATTGATCAGAATAAATATGTTTATGAGAATAGACAACTATATCTTGGTTTGAAATGTATTCCTTCATATAAAAGTGTCATCAGGTACATTTGCTGGCAGTGTAAAATCAATTTGAAAAACAGTTTCTTCTTTAAAAAACATTTTCCTAAAAATGAATTTCTCATAAAATGAAAATACACTCATTCTATAACCCACAATTCCACTTCTAGCTATTTACCCAAGAGTAATGAAAATATATTTATTGAAAAGTATTATATAAAATATTCATAACAGCTCTTTAACTAATAGCCTAAAACTGGAAATAACTAAGTTGCCCATACAGTATTGAATATATAAATATATATTCATATATTTATTATAATATGTTCTTAATATATTCATATAATTTATTATAACTCATAAAAATAAAGAATGAAATAATGATACATACAACATGATGAATCAAAAATAATTTTGTTTGGAACAGAACAAAACAAACACAAAAAAATACATACTCTGTGAAACCAAAATTAATTTCCACAACAGGTAAAACTTAGCTATCCTGATAGACAATAGAGCAATGATTGAACTGGAGTGAAAAGTTAACTGAAAAGGGACATGATAGAACTTATTGGTATGGGAGAATTGTTCTATGCCTTAACTGGGATGAAGTTTACACAAATAGATTTGTCAAACTTATTAAACTCCTTTCTTCCCTTCCCTCTTTCTATCCTTCCTTCCATCAAAATTAGTCAAAAAGTCATTAAGCAGAAATAGGTGGGGCAGCATCCCAGTAAGGTACAGAGATTGCTTAAATACAGGGGATTAAGTGAATACATAAATAAATACAATGAAAATCATTGGAGCCACGTTTAACACTTGGAAAAATATTTTCAAATATGAATGTTAGAATGAATCCTAAAGTATTATATTGAACTTTGAAGTATAGGTGTAAATTTATTGATATAGAAATAACTGTAGGAGTAAAACTCTGTGTGTGTGTATCCATATATATAAATATACATGCATATATTTCCTGACTTCCTCCACCAACAGGGCCTGGGATCAGAAAATCCCCAGAGAAATGAGAACACCTAGAACTTAGACCTTGGTCTATAAATATTCTCCAATAAAAGGAACCACCATTGTTTGGATAAATGATTAATTCCAGGGCTGAGACAGGAAAAATAAATGACTCTGGAAGATTTTGTTAGACAAGAAAGCAAGGAAGGGCTCTAATAATTAAGAAGACATATGAAAAGGACATAGAAGCCAGTTCTAAAGAGGCTATCACTGTCACTGGCCAAATTGAACAATTTAAGTTCCAAATTAAATAATAACAATATGTATGTTTACACACACACACACACACATTTTTATCACATTGAATAAAATAGGATTCCATAAGTCTATACTGATATAAATAAATGAATTGGAAAATAAAAATGTTTTCTTTGTAGTAGAATGCCAAATAACAAATGTAGAAGAAATGATGAAACTAGAAAATCACCCTTGGGAACCATCATCATAGCAATTAAATTCAAGCAAGTAAGAGCAATTGATGCTGAAAGAGTGACTGGAACCAGGATGAGAAATATCATAGCTGCATAGTCTCTATGTGTCTACCTCCAAACTACTTGTTTATTGAAGAAAAGAAAAGGAGCAACTTCTGCAGTAAAGAATACTTTTGTGGGGAGACCTTCAAGATGGTGGAGGAGTAAGAGGTGGAGATCACCTTCCTCCCAACAAATACATCAAAAATACATCTACATGTGGAACACTCCTACAGAACACCTACTGAACACTGGCAGAAGACCTCAAACTTCCCAAAAGGCAAGAAACTCCATATGTACCTAAGTAGGGCAAAAGAAAAAAGAAAAAACAGAGACCAAAGAATAGGGATGGGACCTGCACTTCTAGAAGGGAGCTATGAAGGAGGAAAAGTTTCCACACACTAGGAAACCTCTTCACTGGCAGAGACAGGGTGTGGGCGGGGGTAAGCTTCAGAGTCACAGTGGAGAGTGAAACAACAGGGGTGCAGAGGGCAAAGCAGAGATTCCCAAACAGAGGATTGGTGCCGACCAGCACACACCAGCCTGAGACGCTTGTCTGCTCACCCACTGAGGCAGGTGAGGGCTGGGAGCTGAGACTCAGGCTTTGGAGTTCAGATCCCAGGGAGAGGACTTGGGTTGGCTTTGTGAACACAGCCTGAAGGGGACTAGTGTGCCACAACTAGCCTGGAGACAGTCTGGGAAAATGTCTGGAACTGCCAGAGAGACAAGAGGCCATTGTTTTGGGGTGTGTGATGAGAGGGGATTCCTGCTCCATGTACCCATAGATAACAGAGCACTGCCTAAGCGACCTCCAGAGATGGGTGTGAGCCACGACTATCAGCTCAGACCACAGAGGTGGGCATGGACCACTAACACTGCTGCCGCTGCCACCAAGAATCCTGTGTGCAAGTGCAGGTCACTACCGACACCCCCCCTGGAAGCCTGTGGAGCCTGCCACTGCCAGGGTCCCATGATCCAGGGACAACTTCCCTGGGAGAACACACGGGACACCTCACTGTTGCAATGTTATGCTGGACTCTGCTGCCACAGGCTCACCCCACATCCCAATTATGACTACCGTACCCCTCCCTCTCCCTGGCCTGAGAAAGAGAGTCCTAATCAGCTGCTACATTAACCACCTCCTGTCTGGGCAGGGAACAGATGCGTGGGGGTAGCCAAAACCAAAGCTGAGCCCCCAGGACTCTGCAAACAAAGAAGAGAAAGGGAAATTTCTCTGCAGCCTCAGGAGTAGAGGATTAAATTCCCCAATTAACTTGATAAACCCTGCATCTGTGGAATACTGGACTAGACAACAAATGTTCCCAAAATTGAGACGGTGGACTTTGGGAGCAACTGTAGATTTGGGGTTTGCTTTCTGTGTCTGATTTGTTTTTGGTTATATTTTTAATCTTAGTTTACTTTTTAGTGTTTGTTATCATTGGTGGATATGTTTATTGGTTTGGTTGCTCTTTTCCTTTTTTAAAATTATTTTTTTTCCTCTTTTTGAGAATGTGTGTGTGTATGTTTCTATGTGTGATTTTGTCTGTTGAGGTTTGCTTTTACCATTTGTACTAGGATTCTGTCTGTTCTTTTTTTTTAGTTTATTTTTGTTTCTTTGTTGCTGTGTATTTTTATTTTTGCTTCTCTGTTTGTTTTATCTTTTTCTTTTTATAAGTGTGTGTGTATGTTTCTTTGTGAGATTTTGTCTGTTTAGTTTTGCTTTTACCTTCTGGTTTGAGATTCTATCTGTTCGTTTTTTGGTTTTTTTCCTTCCTTTTCTTCCAAGCCGTGTGGCTGGTGGGGTCTTGGTGCTCCAACCAGGCATTGGGCCTGAGCCTCCAAAGTGGGAGAGCTGAACCCAGGATATTGGACCACAAGACATCTCCCAGCCCCACATAATATCAACCAATGAGAGCTCTCCTGAAGCTCTCTGTCTCAACACTAAGACCCAAATCCACCCCACAGCCAGCAAACTCCAGTGATGGACACGACATGCCAAACAACTAGCAAGACAGGAACACAACCACACCCATTAGCAGAGAGACTGCCTAAAGTCATACTAATTTCACAAACATGACAAAACACACCACCAGATGTGGCCACCAGAAGGACAAGATACAGCCCCACTCACCAGAACACAGGCACCAGTCCCCTCCACCAGGAAGCCTACACAAGACACTAAACCAACCTCACCCACTGGGGGCAGACAACAAAAATAATGGAAACTACAAACCTGCAGCCTGCAAAAAGGAAACCACAAATGCAGAAAGTTAAACAAATTGAGAAGACAGAGAAATATGAAGCAGATGAAGGAGCAAGGTAAAAACTCACCAGACAAAACAACTGAAGAGGAACAAGGCAATCTACCTGAAAAAGAATTCAGAGTAATGATAGTAAAGATGATGCAAAATCTCAGAAATAGAATGGAGAAAACAAAGAAACGTTTAACAAGAACCTAGAAGAACTAAAGAGCAAACAAACAATGATGAACAACACAATAAATGAAATTAAAAATACTCAAGAAGGAATCAATAGCAGAATAACCGAGGCAGAAAAACAGAAAAGTGATCTGGACGAGAGAATAGTGGAAATAGCTGCCACAGAGCAGAATAAAAAAAAAGAAAAAGAAAATGAAAAGGACTGAGGACAGTCTCAGATGCCTCTGGGACAACATTAAATGCACCAATATTCAGCTTATAGCGGTTCTAGAAGAAGAAGAAGAGAAAATGAAAGGGTCTGAGAAAATATTTGTAGAGATTATAGTTGAAAACTTCCCTAACATAGGAAAGGAAATAATCAAGTCCAGGACACATAGAGTCCCATATAGGATATATCCAAAGAGAAACATGCCAAGACTCACATTGATCAAACTATCAAAAATTAAATACGAAGAAAAAATATTAAAAGCAACAAATAATATACAATGGAATCCCAATAAGGTTAACGGCTGATCTTTCAGCAGAAACTGTGAGAGCCAGAAGGGAGTGGCAGGACATATTTAAAGTGATGAAATAAAAACCTACAACCAAGATTACTCTACCCAGTAAAGATCTCATTCAGTTTCGATGGAGAAGTTAAAACCTTTACAGAAAAGCAAAAGTTAAGAGAATACCAGCTTAACAACACATGGTATAGGAATTTCTCTAGGCAGGAAACACAAGACAAGGAAAAGACTCACAAAAGCAAACCCAAAACAATTAAGAAAATGGTAATATGAACATGCATATTGATAATTACCTTAAATGTAAAGGGATTAAATGCTCCAACCAAAAGACACAGACTGACTGAATGGATGAATAAAAAAAACGTGTATATATGCTGTCTACAAGAGACCCACTTCAGACCTAGGGACACATACAGACTGAAAGTGAGGGGGAATACTGGACTAGACAACAAATGTTCCCAAAATTGAGACGGTGGACTTTGGGAGCAACTGTAGATTTGGGGTTTGCTTTCTGTGTCTGATTTGTTTTTGGTTATATTTTTAATCTTAGTTTACTTTTTAGTGTTTGTTATCATTGGTGGATATGTTTATTGGTTTGGTTGCTCTTTTCCTTTTTTAAAATTATTTTTTTTCCTCTTTTTGAGAATGTGTGTGTGTATGTTTCTATGTGTGATTTTGTCTGTTGAGGTTTGCTTTTACCATTTGTACTAGGATTCTGTCTGTTCTTTTTTTTTAGTTTATTTTTGTTTCTTTGTTGCTGTGTATTTTTATTTTTGCTTCTCTGTTTGTTTTATCTTTTTCTTTTTATAAGTGTGTGTGTATGTTTCTTTGTGAGATTTTGTCTGTTTAGTTTTGCTTTTACCTTCTGGTTTGAGATTCTATCTGTTCGTTTTTTGGTTTTTTTCCTTCCTTTTCTTCCAAGCCGTGTGGCTGGTGGGGTCTTGGTGCTCCAACCAGGCATTGGGCCTGAGCCTCCAAAGTGGGAGAGCTGAACCCAGGATATTGGACCACAAGACATCTCCCAGCCCCACATAATATCAACCAATGAGAGCTCTCCTGAAGCTCTCTGTCTCAACACTAAGACCCAAATCCACCCCACAGCCAGCAAACTCCAGTGATGGACACGACATGCCAAACAACTAGCAAGACAGGAACACAACCACACCCATTAGCAGAGAGACTGCCTAAAGTCATACTAATTTCACAAACATGACAAAACACACCACCAGATGTGGCCACCAGAAGGACAAGATACAGCCCCACTCACCAGAACACAGGCACCAGTCCCCTCCACCAGGAAGCCTACACAAGACACTAAACCAACCTCACCCACTGGGGGCAGACAACAAAAATAATGGAAACTACAAACCTGCAGCCTGCAAAAAGGAAACCACAAATGCAGAAAGTTAAACAAATTGAGAAGACAGAGAAATATGAAGCAGATGAAGGAGCAAGGTAAAAACTCACCAGACAAAACAACTGAAGAGGAACAAGGCAATCTACCTGAAAAAGAATTCAGAGTAATGATAGTAAAGATGATGCAAAATCTCAGAAATAGAATGGAGAAAACAAAGAAACGTTTAACAAGAACCTAGAAGAACTAAAGAGCAAACAAACAATGATGAACAACACAATAAATGAAATTAAAAATACTCAAGAAGGAATCAATAGCAGAATAACCGAGGCAGAAAAACAGAAAAGTGATCTGGACGAGAGAATAGTGGAAATAGCTGCCACAGAGCAGAATAAAAAAAAAGAAAAAGAAAATGAAAAGGACTGAGGACAGTCTCAGATGCCTCTGGGACAACATTAAATGCACCAATATTCAGCTTATAGCGGTTCTAGAAGAAGAAGAAGAGAAAATGAAAGGGTCTGAGAAAATATTTGTAGAGATTATAGTTGAAAACTTCCCTAACATAGGAAAGGAAATAATCAAGTCCAGGACACATAGAGTCCCATATAGGATATATCCAAAGAGAAACATGCCAAGACTCACATTGATCAAACTATCAAAAATTAAATACGAAGAAAAAATATTAAAAGCAACAAATAATATACAATGGAATCCCAATAAGGTTAACGGCTGATCTTTCAGCAGAAACTGTGAGAGCCAGAAGGGAGTGGCAGGACATATTTAAAGTGATGAAATAAAAACCTACAACCAAGATTACTCTACCCAGTAAAGATCTCATTCAGTTTCGATGGAGAAGTTAAAACCTTTACAGAAAAGCAAAAGTTAAGAGAATACCAGCTTAACAACACATGGTATAGGAATTTCTCTAGGCAGGAAACACAAGACAAGGAAAAGACTCACAAAAGCAAACCCAAAACAATTAAGAAAATGGTAATATGAACATGCATATTGATAATTACCTTAAATGTAAAGGGATTAAATGCTCCAACCAAAAGACACAGACTGACTGAATGGATGAATAAAAAAAACGTGTATATATGCTGTCTACAAGAGACCCACTTCAGACCTAGGGACACATACAGACTGAAAGTGAGGGGTTGAAAAAAGATATTCCATGCAAATGGAAATCTAAAGAAAGCTGGTGTAGGAATACTCATATCAGATAAAATAGATTTTAAAATAAAGAATGTTGCAAGAGAAAAGGAAGGACACAACATAATGATCAATCCAAACAGAAGATATAACAATTGTAAATGTTTATGCACCCAACATAGGAGCACCTCAATACATAAGGAAAATGCTAAGACCCATAAAAAGGGAAATCGACAGCAACACGATAATAGTAGGGGACTTTAACACCCCACTTTCACCAATGGACAGATCATCCAAAATGAAAATAAATAAGGAAACTCAAGCTTTAAGTGACACCTTATGCCAGATGGACTTAACTGATATTAATAGGACAGCCCATCCAAAAAAAACAGAATACACTTTCTTCTCAAGGGCACATGGAACATTCTCCAGGATAGATCATATCTTGGGTCACAAATTAAGCCTTGGTAAATTTAAGAAAATTGAAATTGTATCAAGTATCTTTTCCAACCGCAATGCTATGAGACTAGATATCAATTACAGGAAAAATACTGTAAAATATACAAACACATGGAGGCTAAACAATACTAAAAAACCAAGAGATCACTGAGGAAATCAGAGAGGAAATTTAAAAATACCTAAAAAAAAATGACAATGAAAACATAACAACCCAAAACCTATGCGATGCATCAAAAACAGGTCTACGAGGGAAGTTTATAGCAATATAATCCTCCCTCAAGAAACAATAAAAATCTTTAAACAACCTAAACTTACACCTAAAGCAATTAGAGAAACAACAAGAAGAAGAACAACAAAAAAATCCCAAAGTTAGCAGAAGGAAAGAAATCATAAATATCAGATCAGAAATAAATAAAAAGAAGTGAAGCAAACAATAGCAAAGATCAATAAAATTAAAAGCTGGTTCTTTGAGAAGATAAACAAAATTGATAAATCATTAGTCAGACTCATCAAGAAAAAAAGGGAGAAGACTCAAATCAACAAAATTAGAAATGAAAAAAGAGAAGCAACAACTGACTGCAGAAATACAAAGGATAATGAGAGAGAGTACTACAAGCAACTATATGCCAGTAAAATGGACAAACTGGAAGAAATGAACAAATTCTTAGAAAAGGAAAACCTTCCAAAACTGAACTGGGAAGAAATAGAAAATATGAAGAGACCAATTGTGAGCACTGAAATTGAAACTGTGATTAAAAGCTTCCAACAAACATAAGCCCAAGACCAGAAGGCTTCACAGGTTAAGTCTATCAAACATTTAGAGAAGAGCTAACATCCTTCTCAAACTCTTCCAAAAATTGCAGCGGAAAGAACACTCCCAAACTCATTCTATGAGGCCACCATCACCCTGATACCAAAACCAGAAAAAAACACTACAAAAAAAGAAAATTACAGACCAATATCACTGAAGAATATAGATGCAAATATCCTCAACAAATACTAGTAAAAAGAATCCAACAACACATTAAAGAGATCATAATCAAGTGGGATTTATCCCAGGGATGCAAGGATTCTTCAATATACGCAAATCAATGTGATACACCATATTAACGTACTGAAGGATGAAAACCATGTGATAATCTCAATATATGCAGAAAACAATTTTGACAAATTTCAAAACCCATTTATGATACAAACTCTCCAGAAAGTGGGCATAGAGGGAACCTACCTCAACATAATAAAGACCATATATAACAAACCCACAGCCAACATCATTCTCAGTGGTGAAAAACTGAAAGCATTTCCTCTAAGATCAGAAAAAGACAAGGTTGCCCACTCACCACTATTATTCAACATAGTTTTGGAAGTTTTAGCCACAGCAATCAGAGAAGAAAAAGAAATAAAAGGAATCCAATCAGAAAACAAGAAGTAAAACTGTCACTGTTTGCTGATAACATGATACTATACATAGAGATTCCTAAAGATGCTACCTGAAATCTACTAGAACTAATCAATGAATTTGGTAAAGTAGCAGGATAAAAAATTAATGCACAGAAATCTCTTGCATTCCTATACACTAATGATGAAAAATCTGAAAGAGAAATTAAGGAAACAATCCGACTTACAACTGCAACAAAAAGAGTAAAATACATAGGAATAAACCTACCTAAGGGGAAAAAAGTTTTCTTACAGAAAACTGTAAGACACCGATGAAAGAAATTAAAGATGATACAAACAGATGGAGAGATATACCATGTTGTTTGATTGGAAGAATCAACGATGTGAAAATGACTATACTACCCAAAGCAATCTACAGTTTCAATGCACTCCCAATCAAATTACCAATGGCATTTTTACAGAACTCGAATAAAAATTCTTGCAGTTTGTATGGAGACACAAAAGACCCCAAATAGCCAAAGCAATCTTGAGAAAGAAAAACGGAGCTTGAGGAATCAGACTCCCTGACTTCAGACTATACTACAAAGCTGCAGTAATCAAGACAGTATGGTACAGGAACAAAAACAGAAATATAGATCAATGGTACTGGATAGAAAGCCCAGAGATAAACCCAGACACACATGGTCACCTTATCTTTGATAAAGGAGGCAAGAATATACAGTAGAGAAAAGATAGCCCCTTCAGTAAGTGGTGCTGGGAAAACTGGACGACTACATGTAAAAGAAAGAAATTAGAACAATTCCTAACACCATACACAAAAAATAACCTCAAAATGGATTAAAGACCTAAATGTAAGGCCAGACACTAGAAAATTCTCGGAGGAAAACATAGGAAAAACACTCTATGACATAAATCACAGAAAGATCCTTTTTGACCCACCTCATAGAGAAAGGGAAATAAAAAGAAAAATAAACAAATGGAACCTAAGGAGACTTAAAAGCTTTTGCACAGCAAAGTAATCCATTAACAAGACACAAAGACAGCCCTCAGAATGGGAGAAAATATTTGAAAATGAAGCAACTGACAAAGGATTAATCTCTAAAATATACAAGCGACTCATGCAGCTCAATAGCAAAGAAACAAACACCCCAATCCAAAAATGGATGCAAGACCTAAATAGACCTTTTTCCACACAAGATATACAGATTGCCAACAAACATATTAAAGGTTGCTCAACATCACTAATCATTAGAGAAATGCAAATCAAAACCACAATCAGGTATCACCTCACACTGGTCAGAATGGCCTTCATCAAAAAATCTACAAACAAAGAATGCTGGAGAGGGTGTGGAGAAATGGGAACCCTCTTGCACTGTTAGTGAGAATGTCAATTGATACAGCCACTATGGAGAACAGTATGGAGGTTCCTTAAAAAACTAAAAATAGAACTACCATATGACCCAGCAATCCTATGACTGAGCATATACCCTAAGAAAACCATAATTCAAAAAGAGACATGTATCACAATGTTCATTGCAGCACTATTTACAATTGACAGGACATGGAAGCAACCTAAGTGTCCATCGACAGATGAATGGATAACGAAGATGTGGCACATATACAGAATGGAATATTACTTAACCATAAAAAGAAATGAAATTGAGTTATTTGTAGTGAGGTGGATGGACCTAGACTCTGTCATACAGAGTGAAGTAAGTCAGAAAGAGAAAAAGAAATACCGTATGCTAAAACATATATATGGAATCTAAAAAAAAAAAAAGGTTCTCATGAACCTATGAGCAGGACAGGAATAAAGATGCATACATAGAGAATGGATTTGAGGACACGGTTGGGGGGTAGGGTAAGCTGGGACGAAGTGAGAGAGTAGCAGTGACATACAGACACTACCAAATGTAAAATAGATAGCTAGTGGGAAGCAGCTGCAATGCACAGAGAGATCAGTTCGGTGTTTTGTGACCATCTAGAGGGGTGGAATTGGGTGGGTGGGGGGGAGTCACAAGACGGAGGGGATATGGGGATATATGTATACATATAGCTGTTTCACTTTGTTATACAGCAGAAACTAACACAACATTGTAAAGTAATTATACTCCAACAAAGATGTTAAAAAAAAATAATCCTTTTTCTGATACCAGCTCAAGTGATTAATAAAGCATCACAAATATGGAACAAATTCAGATTGTATGGTACCTGTTGGAATGCAGTAAGAATACACAGTATTTCTGTGATGTTTCTGCCCAAAAGGCCTAATTCAAATCAGACAAAGAAATTTTAAGGAACATTCTAAAACATACTATTCTGTAAAATTCAAAAATGTATAGGATATTAAAGTCAAGAATGACTGAAGAATTTTTCTGGATTGAATGACATCTAAATGTAACAAGAGGGCTTCCTTGGTAGTCCTGTGGCTAAGAATCCACCTGCCAATGCAGGGGACACATGTTCACTCCCAGGTCCGGCAAGATCCCACCTGCCACAGAGCAACTAGCCTGTGCACTACAACTACTGAGCCTGCACCCTAGAGCCCACGAGCCACAACTACTGAGCCTGGGTGCCAGAACTACTGAAACCCACACACCTAGAACCCATGTTCTGCAACAAGAGAAGCCACCAGAATAAGAAGCCCACTCACCACAATGAAGTGTAACCCCCACTTGCCACAACTAGAGAAAGCCCACTTGCATCAATGAAGACCCAACACAGCCAAAAATAAAATAAATTAATTAAAAATAAATAAATAAATGTAACAAGAGATCCAGGATCTTTTTGATGAAAAGCTATTATTGGGACAATTTTTGAAATTTGAATAAAGTACCTGGATTTAGGGTAAATGGGACATTTTTTACTGTTCTTTGATTTTTTTGTACATTTTCTTAACTTTAATTTTTATTTTACATTAGTGTAAAGTAGATTTACAATGTTGTGTTAGCTTCCGGTGTACAGCAAAATTATTCAGTTATACATACACATATATCCATTCTTTTTCAGATTATTTTTCCATATAGGTCATTACACAATATTGAGTAGAATTCTCTGTACTATATAGTAGGTCCTTGTCGATTATCTATTTTATATATAGCACTGTGTATATGTTAATCTCCAAAACCTAATTTATCAGTTCCCCTACCTTTACCCTTTGGTAACCATAATTTGTTTTGGAAGTCTGAGTCTGTTTCTGTTTTGTAAATAAGTTCATTTCTATCATTTTTTTAGATTTCACATATAAGTGATAAAATATATTTGTCTTTCTGTGTCTGGTTTACTTCACCTAGTGTGATAATTTCTAGTTCCGTCCATGTTGCTGCAAATGGCATTATTTCATTCTTTTTTATGTAGGAGTAATATTCCATTGTATATATGTACCACATCTTCTTTATCCATTCTTCTGTTCATAGACATGTCTTGGCTATTGTAAATAGTGCTGCAATGAACATTGGAGTGCATGTATCTTTTTAAATTGTGGTTATTTTCCAGATCTATGCCCAGGAGTGAGATTGCTTGATCATATGGTAGTTCTACTCTTAGTTTTTTAAGGAACTTCCATACTGTTCTCTATAATGGTTGTACCAATTTACATTCCCACCAACAGTGTAGGAAGGTTCCCTTCTCTCATGCCCTCTCCAGCATTTATTGTTTGTAGACTTTTTCATGATGGCCATTCTGATAGGTGTGAGGTGATATTTCATTGTGGTTTTGATTGCTCTAATGATTAGTGATGTTAAGCATCTTTCCATTTGCTTTTTGGCAATCTGTACATATTTTTTGAAGAAAGGTCTGTTTAGATCTTCTGCCCATGTTCTGACTGGTTTTTTTTGGTTTTTTTTTGTTATTGAGCTGCATGACCACTTTTTATATTTTGGAGGTCACTTCATTTGCAAATATTTTCTCCCATGCTGTGGGTTGTCTTTTTGTTTTGTTTATGGTTTCCTTAGCTGTGTAAAAGCTTTTGAGTTTAATTAGGTCCCATTTGTTTATTTTTATTTTTATTTCCATTAGTCTAAGAGGTGGATCCAAAAACATACTGCTGCAATTTATGCCAAAGCATGTTCTCCCTATATTTTAGTCTAGAGTTTTATACTGTCAGGCCTTACATGTAGGTCTTTAATCTGTTTTGAGTTTATTTTTGTGTATGGTGTCAGAGAATGTTCTAGTTTCATTCTTTTACATGTAGCTGTCCAGTTTTCCCAGAACAACTTATTGAAGAGACCATCTTTTCTCCATTGTATATTCTTGCCTACTTTGTCATAGATTAATTGACCATAGGTGCATGGGTTTATTTCTGGGCTTTCTATCCTGTTCCACTGATCTATATTTCTGTTTTTTTGTCAGTCCCATACTGTTCTGATGACTGTAGCTTTGTAGTATATTCTGAAATCAGACTATAGGGGAGCCTGATTCCTCTGTCTCCATTTTTCTTTCTTAGGATTTATTTTGGCTATTTGGAGTCTTTTGTGTTTCCATACAAATTAATAATTTTTTTGTTCTAGTTCTGTGCAAAATGCCATTGGTAATTTAATAAGGATTGAATTGAATCTGTAGATTGCCTTGCACTGTACAATCATTTTGACAATATTGATTCTTCCAATCCAAGAACATGGCATATCTTTCCATCTGTTTATGTCATCTTTTCCTTAATTTACTTTTCTAATCTTTCATTGTTAATGTATAGGAATGCAAGAGATTTCTGTGTACAGTAAATATTCTCTACATACGAACCTTCAAGTTGTGAACTTTCAAAGATGAGAAACTGCATCTTGTTCCAGCAAGGAACCAGAACCTGTGCCATCAACGTCAGGCATGAGAGAAATTGCAGCTTGCCTTCCGTCTCCTATTACTGGTGATCCTTCAGCTCTACCATCTTCCACCTCTTCTCCTTCCACCAGTCAGTAACCCTCCTTGCCTGTTCACTTGATGCCAGCCCCTGTATGCCAGCTGTGGTACTGTACTACTGTACTTTTCAAGGTACTATACTGTAAGATTAAAAATATTTTCTTTATTTTTTGTGTTTGTTTTTTATATATTATTTGTGTAGAAAGTATTATAAGTCCACTACAGTACAGTACTATATAGTTGATTGTGTTAGTTGTGTACCTAGGCTAACTTTGTTGGTCTTACGAACAAACTGAACTTGTGAACGCACTCTTGGAACAGAACTCATTCGTATGTAGGGGACTTACTGAATTAATTTTGTATCCTGCAACTTTACCAAGTTCATTGATGAGCTATAGCAGTTTTCTGATAGCATCATTAGGATTTTCTACAAATAGTATCATGTCATCTGCAAACAGTAACAGTTTTACTAGATTTTTTTGTTCCCTTGAAATTAATTCAAAATAAGTAGTAAAAAGGAAAGCAATACTTATTGAACTGCACATCTTGTTTATAGGTATACCTGTAATGTATTCCTCATTATCAATTCTATCTTTTTACTCATATAAATTCAAAAGGCACAGGATGAAAGATCATGAAACTAAAAACTCAAAGTGAAATTGTGTCATTTGTAGAGACGTGGATGGATCTAGAGACTGTCACACAGAGTGAAATAAGTCAGAAAGAGAAAAACAAATATCGTATATTAACGCATATATGTGGAACCTAGAAAAATAGTACAGATGAACCAGTTTACAGGGCAGAAACTGAGACACAGATGTAGATAACAAACGTATGGACACCAAGTGGGGAAAGTGGCAAGGGGGGTGGTATGATAAATTCGGAGATTGGGATTGACATATATACACTAATATGTGTAAAATGGGTAACTAATAAGAACCTTCTGTATAAAAAAATAAATAAAATAAAATTCTAAAAATAAAAATAAAAATAAATAAATAAATAAAAACTCAAAGTGAACAGTTCTCTAAAAATAAAGGATGGTTGATTAACAAAAAATTAAAGTATATCCAGTTTTATGCATGCTTAAAAGTATATATCTGCTAATATTTACTGGATTAACAAATATTTTAATTTTGAGAATATTCAATAATGTGAGGATTTAGATAAACACTCATGTAATGTTGGTGAGTGTAATATAAAATATTAAAATTGAAATCAGTTTGGGAATAGCTATGACCAGTTGCTATTAGATTTGTGAGAATATTTTTGTTTTGCATCTCTTTTCTCCTAGTTTTAATTTTGGTAATGGTGTCTTTTCTAAAGAAGAAGTCTTTATTTAAGTCTAATCAAAATCATCAGACTTATTTTTTATTCTGTTTTCATTTAATGGTGAATTATAAAAATAGTTTTCTGTATCCAGTATTTTTCAATTATTAAAAATATATTTTGTTTAAAAATTTGATTGGATTCTGTCATTCATTCTAAATTCTTATTCAGCAAAAACAATGGCACTCTTTATTTTCTATATTTTTTACTACCATGTGAATTTATCACTTTTTTAAAAATTCCATATACCCATATGCTTTCCATTGCATCTTTAGTGATTTGATTTTCCTAAAGCATTGAAGTGTTGATAATGGTTTTTACTGCTTCCAGAAATGAAGAATAGGGATTTTAATTTGTCTCACTCTTTGAAAACTGATTTCAATAAGATTTAGATTATATCTATATCTATCTTTATATATAGATATATATACAATTGTTTCTCTTCATATATATATATATATATATATAATCAGTTGTTTTTAACTGTAAGCTTTTGCTGCTTGATTTCTCTTTATATTGGTAATTTAACAGTTAAAATTTGTATACAGTGTTTTGAGCTTCCAAAATACTATTTTGAGTTCCAAAATACTATTTTTTTTTTGCTATTGAAAGATGTATTAATCTAGAAAAAGAGATAACATTATATTTAATTACTATATTTGCTATATTTGAGACCCTTAGGTCTCAAGCTATTGCAATCCAGTCCATAAATACAAGTTCAGGTGGAGATTTTTTTCTCATGTTTACATGCCAATTCAACTCCTACTAGATTCCAAAGCTCATTCAAATCTCAATTTTGTAATGGTGTTCTCGTATGTTGAGTGGTTGAAGGAATTCATATGGTTCACATGGTCCATGCAGTAGCCTAGAAGGACCCCAAGCAAAGTCTCAGGACATTGATTTTCATTATTCTGATCAACAAGATAATAATTATCTTTATTCTTATCAACAAGATAGCTGACAGTTGACAGCTTTTTGCAATAGATTTCTGTATATTAATTTTGCATTCTTCAAATTTATTTACCAAATTTATTGATGAGTTCTAGTAGTTTTTTGGTGGTGTCTTTAGTATTTTCTATGTACAGTATCATGTCATCTAAAGTGGCAGTTTACTTCTTCCTTTCCAATTTGGATTTCTTTTATTTTTTCTTATCTAATTGCTGTGGCTAGGACTTCCAATGTTATGTTGAATAAAAGTGGTGAGAATGGGCATCCTTGTCTTCCTCCTGATCTTAGAGGAAATGCTTTCAGCTTTTTATCATTAAGTATGATGTTAGCTGTGAGCTTATCATATATGGCCTTTATTATATTGAGGTGTTTTCCCTCTATACCCAACTTGTTGACAGTTTTTATTATTAATGGAGGTTGAATTTTGTCAAAGCCTTCTTCTACATCTATTAAAATGATCATATGATTATTATTCTTCAATTTGTTAATGTGGTGTATCACACTTGATCATGGTGTATACTCCTTTTAATATATTTTTGAATTCAGTTTGCTAATATTTTGTTGAGGATTTTTACAGCTATGTTCATGAGTTATATTGGCCTGAAATTTTCTTTTTTGTGATATCTTTGTCTGGTTTTTCTATCAGGGTAATGCTGGCCTCATAGAATTAGTTCAGAAGAGTTCTTCTCTCTGCAGTTTTTGGGAATAGTTTCAAAAGTATAGGTATTAACTCTTCTCTAAATGCTTGGTAAAATTCACCTGTGAAGTCATCTGGTCCTGGACTTTTAATTTTGGGGGAGTTGTTTTATTACTGTTTCAATTTCATTACTGGTAATTTGTCTGTTCATATTTTCAATTTCTTCCTGATTCAGTCTTAGCTGATTTTACACTTCTATAACTTAACCCATTTCTCCTAGGTTGTCCACTTTATGGGCATATAATTGTTTGTAGTATTCTCTTATGATCCTTTGTATTTCTGTGGTGTGGGTTGTAATTTCTCCTTTTTCATTTCTTATTTTATTGATTGGAATCCTCTATCTTTTTTTCTAGTTGATCCTGGCTAAATGTTTATCAGTTTTGTTTATCTTTTCAAAGAGCCAGCTCTTAGTTTCAGTAATCTTTCCTATTGGTTTTTGAGTCTCTAGTTCAACTCTGATCATTATGATTTTTTTCTTCTACTAATTTTGGGTTTCATTTCAGTTCTTCTTTTCCTAGTTCATTTAGGTGTAAGGTTAGATTGTTTATTGGGGAGTTTTCTTGTTTCCCAAGTGTCCTATATAATATTTTGATTCATTGTAGTTTTGTGTTCCCTTGACTCCAGGTATTTTTAATTTCTTCTTTCATTTCATCAGTGATCCATTGGTGATTAGCAGCATACTGGTTTGCCTGCACATGTTTGTGTTTTTGTGTGTTTTTTTTCCTTGTAGTTGATTTCTAGTTTCATAGTGTTTTGGTCAGAAAATATGCTTAATATGGTTTCAATTTTCTTGAGTTTACTGAGATTTGTTTTGTGACCTAGCATGTGATCTATCCTTGAGAATATTCTGTGTGCACTTGAAAAGAATGTATATGTGTATTCTCCTGCTTTTGGATGGAATGCTCTCTCTATATATATCTATTAAGTTTATTTGGTCTAATCTGTTATTTAAGTCCTGTGTTTTCTTATTGATTTTCTGCCTGGATGATCTGTCCATTGATGTGAGTTGTTAAAGTCTCCTACTATTATTGTATTTCTTCAATTTCTCCCTTTATGTCTGTTAACATTTGCTTCTTGTATTTAGGTGCCTCTGTGTTTGGGGCATAAATAGTTATAATTATTATGTCTTTATCTTGGATTGATCCCTTAATCATTATGCAATGTTGTTATTTGTCTCTTTTTACATTACCTGTTTTAAAGTCTATTTTGTCTCATGTAAGTATTGCTACCTTGGTTTTCTCTTCATTTCCATTTGCATGGAACACATTTTTCCATTCCCTCACTTTCAGTATTTGATGTCTTTAATTATGAAGGCAGTCCCTTTTAAGCAGCACATATATGGGCCTTTTTTGTGTGTACATTTAACAAGTCTATGTCTTATGACTGGAGCATTTAGTCCACTTATATTAAAGAAATTATTGATAAGTATTTACTTATTGCCAGTTAATACATGTTTGGGGGTTGTTTTTATAGTCCTTTTCTTTCTCTTTTTTTATTATCTTGTTTTGTGATTTAATCACTATATTTAGTGTTATGTTTGGATTCCTTTTTCTTCTCTATGTGTGTATCTATTTTAAAATTTTGTTTTGTGGTTACCAGTTATTGTGGATATAGATGATTTTACTACTTTTGTCTTTTAATCTTCCTACTAACATGTCATTGACATACTACATTTACTTTATATTTGCCTTTACCAATAAGCTTTTTCCTTTTGTAATTTTCTTGCTTCTAGTTGTGGCTTTTTCTTTTTTGCCTAGGGAAATTCCTTTCACGTTTGTTGTAAAGATGGTTTGGTGGTGCTAAACTCTTTTAGCTTTTGCTTATCTATAAAATTTTGATCTCTCCATCAAATCTGAATGATTTGCTGGTATAGTATTCTTTGTTGTGGGTTTTTCCCTTTCATCACTTTTAATATCTTGTGCTACTCCCTTCTGGCCTGCAGAGTTTCTCCTGAAAAGTAAGCTGATAACCTTATGGGAATTCCCTTGTACATAAATTATTGCTTTCCTCTTGCTGCTCTTAATATTCTTTGTCTTTAAATTTTGCCATTTTAATTACAATGTGTCTTTTTGTGGTCCTTTTTGGACTGAACCTCTTTGGGACTCTTTCTGTGCTTTCTAGATCTGATGTCGATCTCCTTTCCCAGATTAGGGAAGTTTTCAGTGATTATATCTTCAAATAGGTTCTCTGATCCTTTCTCTGTCAGTTCTCCTTCTGCACCCCCTATAATGTGAATATTAGTATGCTTGATATTGTTCCAGAGGTCTCTTAAGCTGTCCTCATTTCTTTTTATTCTTTTTTCCCTTTAGCTTTAGTGATTTCTACTACTCTGCCATCCAGCTCATTGATCTGTTCCTCTGTATCATCGAATCTACTTTTGATTCTGTCTAGTGTATTTTTCATTTCATTTATTGTATTCTTCATCTCTGTTTTGTTCTTCTTTATTTTGTCTAATTCTTTGTTAAAAACATCTAAGTTCTCACTCTGTTCATCCAATCTTCTCCCAAGTTCTTTGAATATCTTTACAAACATCACCTTGATCTTTTTATCAGGTAGATTGCCTATCTCCACTTCACTTAGTTCTTCTTCTAGGATTTTTATCTTGCTCCTTTGATTGGATCATATTCTTCTGTCACCTCATTTTGCCTAATTTGCTGTTTTTATTCCTATGTATCTGGTAGGTTTGTTATTTTTCCCAGCTCTAGTGAAGTGTCTATTTCTCACAGCTCTCTGGCTCTCCCAAAAGTAAATCTCACTGGCTTTCAAAGCCAAATGTTCTAGGGCATTCATTTTCCCAGTGCAGGACCCCCCCAGGCTAGGGGTGCCCAATGTAGGGCTCAAACCATTCATTCCTTGGGGGGAAACTCTGCCATTGTAATTACCTGCCCACTTTTGGTTCACACACCCAGGGGTATTTGTCTTGACTATACCACACCTCCAGTCCCCCTACTCATCTCTTTGTGGTCCTTTCCTTATATCTTTTGTTGTAGAAGATCTTTTCTGTTAGTCTTCTGTTTTTCTCTTTTTTCTTTTTTCATTAATTGTTGCTTGGTAAATAGCTGTAATTTTGGTGTACCCATGGGAGAAGGTGAGCTCAGTGTCTTCCAATTCCAACATCTTGGTCCAGACACTGAAGAGACCAGCTATTTGGTCTTGGACTTGCCAGGCTTCAGAGCTCAATTATTGCAATAGCCTCCTGTTTCCTTCTTTGTTCTCAATCTTCATCTAATCCATTTTCTCACTTTGAGAGCTTGACCAGGTTCCCACAATAAATATTGGAGAAAAATTCCCTCAGTCTTCTGAGGAGAGAGGAAGAGGAACCACTACTTCTATTTTTTTATTCGATTTCTTACACTTTATTTCCTCACGACTACCTTGTTAAGATTAATCCATGTTGTTACGCATATATAACTGCATAGCTGCTTCAATTGATACTACTCTGTGATATACCTGTATCACATTTCAGTTATTTATTCTTTCAGTGATAGACAATAGGTTGTACAAGTTTTTGTTTTCTTCAGTGGACTTATATGAGAATATCTCATATATATAATTCCTGGGTCACTGTTTGTGCGTTCACTTAATTTGATCAAGAAGAGACAGACAACTCTTATGAATAGTTACACCAAGTCACCAGGAGCTCTACTTCCCCATATCCCAGCAAGACTCACCATTGTCCAATTTGATAGGTTTTATATGATACCTTATTATTTTTATTTCCATTTATATGACTACTAATGAATTATAAAAGATCTTCATATCCTGCTTAGTTTATGAGTTTCCTCTTTTGTGCATTGCCTATTCATCTCCTTTGCTCATTTTTCTATTTGGATTGCTATCATTTATAGTTGATTTAACAGTTATCAGTATATTTTAGTATAATCTCTATATGGTAACTATTAATTCTTTACAGTTTTATGCATTCTTTCATATTTTATATTTTTATGTTATCTTGATTTAACATCATCACTCTTTCATCTTTTGTTTGTTTGTTTTCCTTCATGGTTAGTGTTTTCAAACTCTTGTTTGAGAAATTCTTCATATTATTTTAGTAACAATGATAGTCTTTAACAGTTTTGTTTATTGACTGTATAGTTTTATTTTTCATAAAGTTTTTAAACCATCTGGAGTCCACCTTTCTATGTGAAGTTAGGTAGAGATCCAAGTTTATTTTTTCCATGTAATGAGCCAATTTTCCCCACACTATCTATCTAATAAACAATCTGTTCTTTCTACATGAATTTGTGATGCCATCTTTATCATGCATTACGTTTACATATATTCATGAGCATGACTCTGAGAAACATTAGGAGGAAGCAATTGGCAAAGTCTGTGGTCCAGGATGAGGAGGTAAAAAATAAATGTCTGTGAATGACTGGTCAGGCCATGTAAGATTGCATCAATTTCACTCTTACATATGGCATTGATCCTGCCCTTATGTTACCACGTTGCCTCCGATTGCTAATATAAAGAGTCGATAAATAAAAGTAGAGTGGAATTTAAAATGTTTCTTTGAAAGCATTATCTCTTCGCTTCTCCTAGTCAAGGTCTGCAGCCACCAGTCTCCTACATATACTGACTTTCCAGAGACTTCATTCTCTCTACAGATTTCTCAAGTTGTTGCATTTATTGCTGTTGTTTGTTACCAGGATCCACATTTCCCTTTAGCTGTTGTAGTTACTCTAGGTTTATTTCTCTTAGCAGACTGTGTTTGTTATTATATGTCATAAACCAGAATCTGCTCAATGCCCTCTTCATATAACTCATTTTTCTTAAAGCTTAGCAAAACTATGTTATCATCCTCTCTTCTATGCTGCAGCCAAGGTGTTTTTCTTCTTAATTTATAGAAAACGATTTTTTGCCTTCCTCTTTTCTGGTAGGCTTAGGCTTTTGGAAACCTATCTTCTAGGATTATTGTTTGAGATAAGGAATCACAGAACCTGGTACCTGGTTAAATGGGAAATAAGAAAGGGAAAAATATGGGAAAGAATTAACATTTTTAAAAGACACTTTTCATGTGTTTATTAATGGAAATTAAGAAGAATCTGTATACCACATTACGACAAGTTCCATTGCAGTATATATTTATATAATGCTTTATAATTGACAATGTGTTTTTAAATCCACGGATTCACAGAAATGTAAGCTGGTAAAGTATATTCACCTCACTAATGTGCATATGCATGAGGTTCAGTTGGCATCTCACAATGTAGGGCCAGTTATATTGATTCTCCGGTTTTTAACACACAGTAAGATTTTTTTATTATCAATAATTTTCAACTAACTCTCCACATATGGTTGTACGGCTTAAGGAATTTTTCATGTTAACTAACAAAAGTGCCTGGCCTTTCCTTATCACACATTATTTTACTAAGCTACCAATTATTATGCCCTGAGGAAGAGAAACTAATTTTATTATTAGCTTAGGTACAACACAACTAGGAAGTTAAATCTACTACAGAAAATCACTTCATATAAATTCTTTTAAAATTAACTGCACTTTTAGATTATTCATACCACTGTTTTTCTCCAATAGCATAGGTAAGTGAAAGTTGATGAAATTGCTAAATTGAGTTCTTCAGAACAGCAAACTGGAAAGTTTCCAGGAAGTTAACACTTTTCTCGATTGAAGATCAAATCATTTATTTTAAGGAATAGTCTCTTCACAGTATCACCCCAGAGCATTTGAACTGGGGGTTTCAAAATCACAGTTTGAAGTTTCTCATCTCACCAACTCCCACATTGAAGCTAGGGTCGAATATGTTGAAGCTATGAAACAATATACTTTAAACTAGAACCAAAGAATAAAAAAAAAATGTGGAAGTTGTAGAAAGTCAATCCTATGTTTTTTCCTACTTTCAGACTTTTAAACTTAAAGAGGAATGATGTCTTCTGAAGTCTCTATATCTTGTTACATAATCACCAATTTTAAAAAAATCATCTTTATATTTTGTTTAGAGGCTATACTTATTTGATCATTTTGTTGGAATTGCATGAATAATTTAAAAATCTTGGTTTGCAATACTGAAATGACTGGTTTGTTGATTGGCTAGAAAAATTGATTACTTATTTTAAGGTTGTATAGGCAATACGATTATATTGCTCTCTATTGGCTCTTTTGGTATTTCATGATACACCCAAGTTTATCACATATTCTGTCCCCTTTAGTTTTTTCAACATCTTTATTTCCAAAGTGTTTCAATAACCTAAATAATTAGTGTATCCCACTGCCATTTTGGTAATAAAACCCAAAGGCAACTTCCCTTTTCCTGGTTTCCTAGTGGAGTCCTTCTGATGATACATCTCCCTGAGAGGAGCTTTCATTAGCCATTTCTGGATGACACTTTTCCAGCAGTTTCTGACACAGGCAATCCAGTGGCTTCTCCTCCACACAGTGGTCTGGGCTGTGCTTTTCCAACAAGGTCTTGATCCAGCCCTGAGTGGTCTTCTGTGGGTGCTCCATCTAACTTCTAGAGGTAGTAGCTACACTTAAATATGTTACTCTTATGTTCTCCAGAGTTCTCTTCATTTCCTCCTAACCAATTCTCATTACTCTAATCCCTTATTATAGTTAATAATTTTGTATGTTAAACTCTTCAAATTAATGTGTGGTTTCTATCTTCTGATTGAATCCTGATTAACACACAGAGATGATGGCAGAGTGAGGTTGAACATGATTTTCACTTCCTGTTGATTGCTCACAAATAGAGAGATGACTTTAAAAATAATAAATGCTAATAAAGTTTATTCTAATGGAAAATATAATCCCACAGAAAGCTGGCAAAACTTAAAATGAAGAAGGGAAGTGACAGATGTCAATGTCCTCAATTAATATGATGGGACAAACAGGTGGTCAGAAAATGAGCATGACCATCAAGAACACAGGGAAATTGATATGGTGAAGACTAGTCATTTATTTCAAGATACAGTTTCTTCAAAATTTTACCTCAGGATATTTAAACTGGATATCAAGAGCCCAAAGAATGTGTGGGTTTTATAAGAGTGTGAGACTTAAACTTTGAAACTAAAAATACAGAATTAAGAAAATACTGGTTACTAGTTTCTCCCTTTTTCTACCTTTGCTATGTAAAATATACATGAATATGAGATTTTTCATTAAAGACAGTTTCAGAGAAATTGGTTTCCTTGATGAAAAGCCCAGGTTCATTTACCAGATTTTTTTTTTTCTACTCTGAAAGAGCACTCTATTTTTTGTTGTTGCTGTTGTTTAGTGCTTGCTTATATTTAATTGATTTTTATAGTATTTAATTAATTGTTTAATTTGTAAAAGAATTCAGCTAGCAATTTTTTTAGGTCAACAATAGCTACACTTTTGGATAATGTCCAGGGACCTTGGATATGTAATTAGAACAGATAGCAATGTAAACAAAATGAAACATTCCTAGCTTCTTAATCACAACATTTAATTAATTTAACATATATTAAGATAATTAATTTTGAGATTTCAGTTGAGAGCAGTTATGGAAAATATTTTGATCACTTCAAAAACTATATAGTGAGCTACAAATATATACTATGTCAAGTATGGCTTTTACATGTTCTCAAAATTTTGTATTGAACTGCCAAGCTTGTATAAGCCATGTGAATAGACTACCTACAAATAAAGTGCCGGATCACCATAAGAAAAAGTTTATGTAGTGGACTCTGAACTTAAGAGAAAAATCCAGGCTAATATTTAATTTTACCTGAATTTTAAAAAGTCAGATGATTTATAGCCAATACCAAACTAAAGTCTCATAAATAATTGAAAATCACAATCTCAATGATTTCCCTTATCATACAAATGACAACCTCTAAATTTTTTTTTAAACACGTACTCTTTGTAAACAGTTCTTTGGATAATTTCTAGATAAAAGATTTCCAAAATATTTTTAAGGCAATCAAATCTAAAAAATTCATTGTGCATTATAGTCTCATTGCCTTTAATTTAAATAAATTGATTTACTATTTCACCTTAAATCATTTCCTGATAATATAAAAATCTTTACAAAAGAATTTAATAAGCAATAGAGCTATCAATTTTGGTCCAAGCAATTACAATTTCTTTTAACAAAACAAATACATTGAAGTATTTCTTACTAATCAGGCCTTGTCTGGTACTTTAACTTTGTCCAATTGCTCTTTAAGTGTGCTATTTGACCACACCTGTGGTGAAACCTAATTTTAGCTTTTAGTCATATTTTTCATTTTTGGAAACACTGTGGAATTTAATAGCAGGCACTCTTCTAACTAATCTAACTGAGGTAGAGTTCTGATTTTGATAAGTGAGCTTTTATTTTGTTTCCAATATGAACTTTTGGCCATTCTTTTAAAGCAAATTGACATCTACTTTTTGTTTTTCTTCACAAGGACAGATGGTCAGGTTTTTTTTCCTCAGAAAACATTCCCTTTGCTAACATTCTGCTGCCTGATCACGCTCCTCAAAGATGGTATGATGTCATCTTTGGACCTCCCAGTGGTAACTGCTTTCCCTTGTCCCCTTTGTGGTGCATGGAGTTACTGCCTAACTACCATGCTCAGACTACTGGCTGGGCCTTCCTCTGAATTTGAAACAGTGTAACTATACCTCTTTACATCTTCTATTCTGGTTTGCTACACTGTTTTCATTGACAGTTTGTTAGCAACCTTGAAGGGTTAGTAAGTTATATAACTGATCCATTCTAGTATCATATCACATTTACAAGTATTTAGGCATAAGGCATAAAACTGGGAACATTAGATAAAATTTTATGACTTCATGATAAAATTACTAATGGCATTTGTTGAGTAGATAATATTATTTTATGTGCCTTACTTCTGAACTTTGGTAGTACTAGCTTTTAAAGCATTATAATACTTTTCTTTTGAAAGGTCTGAGATACATTACATTAGTTTTGCATATGATCGTAAAAAATATTGTATAGCATTGTGTGAGATTAACATATTTATCATCTATTAGGAATTTCATTTCATGTTTTTATTTTAATTTATGTGACTACAAACTTATGTGTATAATTACTAAGGAGGGAATAATAAATGGGGCATAAAATGACTTGTATTCTTAGTAAGGATAATGTTTCCTAATAACCTTAGTTCTTGGGTATTATCTTTATAAGTATTTATGATTTAATGATGAAACTGTCTACTAAGATGTCAAAAATAGTTAAAGAAAGTAAGCAAATTATGAAACATATAGACTTATTTCGACTATTCCCTGGGGTATATATGCTCTTTAATATTGTCTCATTATTTTTTTGAGACCCAAAATATCTCACCCATTTTATTTGCTTATTGCCATGTGTGATTCAATATTTTCGTTAGAATTGAAAAAACTCAAGTGTAAAACATATTGATAAATTTATCATAGGAAATACCAACCTAACAATTTTTCTGCTTACTAATTAAATTAATTCTTAAATGTCTATGAAATACTCTTTCCTGCAAATGCACCAGAAGGAAACACTGAAATTTCTGATTTATGATGATCAGGTATTATTCTGTTTACTAGTGTAGCTGCTGGAATCTTACCATAACCAGAGTGAAAATTATAGAAAACTAGTTTAGCCCAAACATATCCATGATCTGAAACCAAGACAGAACCTTGGGATAGATGAGATTTCTCATCTCATATTTGCCATGGGTCAGGAGTCCAGAACATTTTAGCTGGGTCCTCTATGTAGCATTTGACAAAACTAGAATCAAAGTGTTGGCTGAGTATGTCCTCAACTAGAGTTTTGACTAGAGAAAATTTACTTCCAAGCTCCCTCACGTTGTTGGCAGAAATTTATTTTTTTGCAGTTAGATAACTGGCATTCCCATTTTCTTAATAGTGAGCAGGGGACCTCTCTAAATTCCTAGAGATCACAATCAGATCTTTCCCATATGGCACTCTCCATAGGCCCTCTTACATTTCAAATGTCTTCCCTCATGAAGGGTTTAGTTCCTTTTAAGTAATCACCTTATTTAATCAAGCCTATTCAAGATAATCTCCTTCTAATTAACTCAAAGTCAACTGATTTAGGACTTTAATTGTATCTGTAAAATCCCTGCAATTCTGCCCACCATTCAAAGGGAGAAAATAATACAAGTTGTGTACATCAAGAGAGAAGAATGTTGGGAGTCATTTCAAAATTTTACCTACCATGGTGGTTTTGCTGATAGAATAGGAATGGCTAGGGGAATCCAAAAGGAAAGCTGAACAAAATGCATATACTCTTACTTTTCATTATAAAAAAATTGTATGCAGTAATTTTGGAACACTAAAATAGATGAAATAGTTTAAAATATATTTCTCTTTAGTCCCATGTAATGTGGTAAATTAGCCTTAGTGTTTTAAAATATACAGATATAAAGAAGCATACATTTAGCTGAGATAATAATAATAACAATAACAATAATAATAAATTATGTAGTTTCATATTCCTTGACTTGGCCCACAGAAAATTCTACCTTTTAGTCCTCCTCTATCAAATCTCCAATAGCATATGGTAAGATATTTATCTTTTACCCCTTTAACCAATTATTATTTATAAAATGTCCAAGACAACACAGTCTTATAAAAAGTTTAATGATTTACTGGTATAGAGATGGTTACTACTCCCCATTTAATGCACAGTATTTTAATTCTTTTCCCAAACATGCCTACTGCAAACTGTAGATAATTGATTCATATGCCTATCTCTGATACACGTGCAATTTTAAAAATATTTATTTTTTTAAATTTTATTTATGTTTGGCTGTGTTGGGTCTTCGTTGCTGCACACGGGCTTTCTCTAGTTGCAGCGAGCGGGGGCTACTCTTCATTGAGGTGCCCAGGCTTTTCATTGCAGTGGCTTCTCTTGTTGTGGAGCAGGGACTCTAGGTGTGCAGGCTTCAGTAGTTGCAGCATGTGGGCTCAGTAGTTGTGGCTTGCGGGCTCTAGAGTGCAGGCTCAGTAGTTGTGGTGCATGGGCTTAATTGCTCTGCAGCATGTGGGATCTTCCCGGACCAGGGGTTGAACCTGTGTCCCCTGAATTAGCAGGTGGATTCTTAACCAGTGCACCACCAGGAAAGTCCCACATGTGCAATTTTAACAGTAATAAAATCATAATACATCTTTGAATTTTTAGAATTAATAATATAGTCAATTATTAAAAGCACATTATATTCCAGGCAGTATTCTAGCTATTGGGGATATAGTAGTGAACACACAGAAAAGGTTTCAAATAACATGGATCTTACTTTACATGGGAGTGGGAAGAAAAGAAACAACTAAACAAATATCTAAGAAAAATAATAATCAAGAGTAGCAGGGAAAATAAAGGAAATAAAATCAAATTGTGTAATCAGCCTCTTTAACTTTATTAGATACAATTAGGAAAGTCTAGTATTTTATTTAAATTTCTTTCCACAATATGGATAATTTAAATAATTAAACTATTGGCCTCTTTTAAGTTAAAAGGAATTAACCATGAAACTCTAGTCCAACAGTATTCATTTGATGGTATTTGAAATGTTTTTTATATTAATTGTTCTATATGTTTCCTACTTGTATATGTTCTGAAAGCTTGTATTTTGTTAGGAAATAACAAATTTCTAAAATTGGGTTTTTGAATTTGTCATTTGTAGCAGGCACCTTCTAAAAATGACTCCTAATGATTCCTACCTCCTGCTATTCACGTTCTTGTATAATCACTTCCCCTTGAGTGTGAGCAAGACCTAAGGACTTGCTTCTAAATAGTAGAATAAGACAAAAGTTATTGGATGCCACTTTGGACATTAGGTTATAAAAAGAATGAGTCTTCAGTCTTGTTCCCCTACTCTCCCTTTCTGGCTGTTCTTGCTCGCTCATTCTAATGAAGCAAGCTTCTATGTTGTGAGCTGCCCCACAGAGAGTGCCACATGGTAAGAAACTGAGGAAGACCACTGATTGACAGCCAGCAAGGAACTTAGGCCCTCATTCTAACCTGGGAGGATCTGTATCCTAACAAGTGATTGAGCATGGAAGTAAGCCACTGTCTGTTGAAACTTGAGATAATCTCAGCCCTAGCTGAAGCTTTCACTGCAGGCTGCTAAAGACCCTGAGCCAGAGAACACAGTGAAGTAACACCTGGATTCCTGGGGCACTGAAACTGCGATAATAAATGTTGTTTTGAGGTACTAAGTTTGGGTTAATTTATTACACAAGAATAAATATCACTGGAGAGTTGTACGTAGCATTCTCCTGCTGTTCTAATTTCTACTGGTTGCATATTTTTATTCCCTCTCTAGTTACTATTCTGTCTCTCTTCTTTTCCCTTGAGCAAGTTTCAGAGGTGTCTGCAGTCTTTACTCTTTCTTTCTTTTGTATCACCTTCAAAGAACCAGATATCAGATTTATCAGTCTTTATGTGATTTATTTATAATATCACTTATTAATTTATTATATATTCTAAAATTTTAAGGCATGAGACAAATTTCTATTTCCTTGAAATTTTAAGATTTCCTGTGGCAAAGTTTAGAGATTATTTTTGCATTTATCCCATGGATATGAAAACAAAAGTTACATCCTTTAATTCTTTAAAGAAAAGTTCTAAATATATATAACTAAACTGAGTTTCTGTAACCAAATTACTCTATAACCTCACAGTCTACTAAGTATTTCTTAATATTAAAGAGATAAATTATACTCCCTGCCATAATTTCATTCATACAAAATTCTCCTTGCATTTTTAATAAATGTATCTTTATGTAATTAGTTGCTGTAGAGTTTGATGATGTTTGTATATTTATCATTTATCATTATCTAATTGACACTCTTTGTCCTATTTGTAGTATTAATCATAAATTTCATCTTGTCTAGTATATATTTTTCCAGTTCTTGATTCTGTATTAGTTAGATCAGGCTGCCATAATTAAATAATATCAACTGAGTGTCTTAAACAACAGAATTTTTTCCTCATAGTTCTGGAGGCTGGCAGATTTGGTTTCTGGTGAGAGCCTTCTCACTGGCTTACAGAGAAATCGACTTTTCAACAAGTCCTCATTGGCTTTTCTTGGGGCTTTCAAGCAGAGAGAAAGAGATCTCTCTTTTTCTCTTCTTATAAAGCCACTAATCTCATCATGAAGACGCTACCTTTTTCACCTAACCTAACTTTGATTATCTTCTAAAGGACCTGTCTCCAAATACCATCACAGTTGGTTGGCAGAGGAGGGGGTTTAGGGCTTCAACATATGAATTTTAGGGGAATACAGAATTCAGTCCATAACAATTCCCAAACTTTTTTTATCACATTATTTTAAACTTATTTCTAATAAGCAGCATGAGTAAAGTTCTTAAATCAGTCTGTCTCTTTTTAAACAGAAGTTAGTTTATTAAGTCTTTAAAGAAAGAAAATATGATTTAATAATTGCATATTATACTTTTCAGAAAAGTTAATAGGGTCTGTAATAAAGACAGTAGAACAACAAGAGTGGAAAGAAAAGGTAAATGGAGATAATCTTGCACAAGGTATTTAGTACCATCTGGTCAGACAATACAATGAAATTAATCTTACTTTCTCGTTCTTTATGTAACCATGAATTCTCTTCATCTGTTTGCCCTTACAGCAGGAAATATTTCCATTGAATATTCATACTTTGGGAAACTTTATAAAACTTTTCAAGTTCTGCTTTGATATCATCTTTTCTATGAAAGTTGTGTTTTAATTAATAAAAATATTTCAACTCCTTTTATTGTTAATATTAATTTTATTGAAGTAAAACTAAATGATATATTCTATTTCATTTCTACTTTAAAAATCATGGAGCTGTCATTATGACTTAATAAATTGTCAATACTTTCTCAAAAATATTTTTATGCAAAATTTTAAAATTAAAGATTCAATACAACATAAGTAATGTAATATTTAATAATATATTAACATTTGCCATGTCTGTTTTATCGATTTATGTCTACAGTTTTAAATATACATATATATATACAAAGATGAACAGTATAACAATCACATATGTAAGTATTGCTGTTTATTTGAAATTTGTTTGAAAACAATTTGAAAAAATCTTAATACTTCACCACTAAGTATACGTCTATTTTTAAAGAGTATATTATGCTCCATTCACATTATCAAATTTAAAACAACTTAAGACTTATTTCTTAAAATTATTTCATATCATGAAACATCTTAAACGTCCCCAAATGTACCACTGTGATATATCAATTATATGTCTTCAAACAGGTTCACTTATTACACTTGTTCCTACATTTTATTAACCTCACTTTTCTAAAAACTAACATTGAAGTAAAGAGACCCAGCTGGTTTAATTGATTGAAAAATGGCACATGTTCTGTATTTGATTATTTTCTCACAGTATTATTTAACATCTTTCTATATTCCGTATATTTCCTGTAGTCTGGAAGTCAGTGTGGTGTAATCTAAAGGACTGAGTGGTTACAGGGTAAACATTTCTGGTTACAACACTTCATAGATGATGATAAACACTTTGTGTTGAATCACATCAGAGGGGACTTGATACCAGGGCATCTCACTTTTAGTAAAGCTAAATTGAACACCATTTAAAAAATTTATTTATTTATATGCTCTAGACACAAGTTCCTTATTTGATATGCTATTTGCAAATACTATTTTTTCTCATTTTGTGCATTATCTTTTTACTTTCTTTTACAAAAAATTTTATTTTCTTTAATATTTTTTAAAAATATATTACTTTATTTATCTTTGGCTGTGTTGGGTCTTTGTTGCTGTGCACAGGCTTTCTCTAGTTGCGGCGAACAGGGGCTATCCTTCGTTGTGGTGTGCGGCTTCTCATTGCAGTGGCTTCTCTCACTGTGGAGTATGAGCTCCAGGCACGTGGGCTCTAGTTGTGGCTCGCGGGCTCCAGAGCACAGGCCCAGCGGTTGTGGCACATGGGCCCAGCCTCTCCGTGGCACGTAGGATCTTCCCGGACCAGGGCTTGAACCTGTGTCCCCTGCATTGGCAGGCAGATTCTTAACCACTGTGCCACCAGGGAAGCCCTCTTTTTACTTTCTTGATAGTATCTTTGCTTTTTCAATTTTAGTGAAATCCAATTATCTGGTTTTCCCAAAGTCATTTGTGCTTTGGGGTATGATATATAAGAAAATATTCCCTAACCCAAGGTCACAGAGATTTACTCCTATTTCTTTTCCTAGGAGTTTTATATGTTCACTTTTTAACATTAGAATGAGGATACACTTGGAATTAGTTTTTATACATAGTGTGAGTTGTGTATCCAACTTTATTATTTTGCACATATGTATCCAGTTGTTCATGCATCATTTGTTGAAAAGACTGTTCTTTTCTTATTGAACTGTCTTGCCACCCTTGTCAAAAATCAGTTGACCGTTTATCAAAGTTAATTTCTGGGCTCTCAATTTCATTCCATTTATCTACATGTCTGTCTTTAGGCGCCTTTCATACTGTGTTGATCACAGCTTTGTAGTAAAGTTTAAAATAGGAAATTGTGAATCCTTTAACATTGCTCTTCTTTATCTAGATTATTATGCCTATCCTGGGTTCTTTACAACTCCATATGAATTTTGGAATTAGCTTATTATTTTCTGCAAAAAAAAGCTGGGATTTTAATAGGCATTATGTTGGCTCTATAGATCAATTTGGAACATATTGCCATCTTAACAATATTGTCTTTTGCTATTTTAGATGGAATTGATTTCTTAAATCCTTAAGATTTTTCTTTGCTTGCTTATAGATTACAATTCATTTGAATCTTATATCATGCAAATTTGATTAGCTAGTTTAATAACTAGAAGAGTTTTTAATGATTTCCTGAGGATTTTCTATATAAATGATAACGTTCTGTGCAAATTAAGATAGTTTTACTTCTTTTATTCCAACCTGGATGCTTTTGTTTCTTTTTCTTGCCCAATAACACTGGTTAGAACATCCAGTACAATTTTTTTTTTTTTTTTTGTGGTACGTTGGCTTCTCACTGTTGTGGCCTCTCCCGTTGTGGAGCATAGGCTCCGGACACGCAGGCCCAGCGGCCATGGCTCACAGGCCCAGCCACTCCGTGGCATGTGGGATCCTCCCAGACTGGGACACAAACCCGTGTCCCCTGCATCGGCAGGCAGACTCTCAACCACTGCACCACCAGGGAAGCCCCAGTACAATTTTTAATTGTTTAACAGTAGTTGTAAGAGTCACTTAGATTTTTCCTGACCTTAGAAGAAAGTATTCAGTTTTTGATCATTAAATATCATGATAGTTTTATGTTTTTTTATAACTGTACTTTATCAGGTTGAAGAAATTTGCTTCTGTTCATAGTCTGTTGAGAATTTTTTATCATGAAGTAGAGTTGGATTTTGTAAAATGTGTTTTGACATCTATTGAGAAGATTATGTGTTTTTTGGCTTTGTTATATTAGTATTTTGTATTGCACTAATTGATTTTTGGAGGTTAAACTAACCTTGCAATCATGCAATTAATCCCACTGGTTATCATGTATAATCCTTTTTATGTGTTGGTGAATTTAGTTGGCTAGTATTTTGTTGAGGATTTTTGCATCTATTTTTGTAAGAGATATTGGTCTGTACTTTTCATGTTATGTGGTATTTTTGCCTGCTTTTGGTTTCTGGGTAAAATGGCTTCATAGAACGAATTAGAGACTGGATGTCAGCAAGATGATGGGCTAGGAGGTCCCAACACTCACCCCCCCCAGAAAAACAATATAAACAAACACCTACAAATCAATGAAAATAACTTGAATGGACTAAGATATTACTTTTTTGTGGAATGTCTCATTTTGTTAGTGTATCATATTCTTGATTTCATTGAGTTTCCATCTGTGTTCTCTCATTGCTTGCTGAGCTTCTTAAAATTAAAAAAAAATTCTTTGTCAGGCAATTTGTAGATCTCTATTTCTTTGGGGTCAGTTACTGGAAAATAATTGTGTTCCTTTGATGGTATCATGGTTCCTTGATTGTGTTTCCTGAAGTCTTGCTTTGTTGTCTTGCATTCAAAGAAGAAGTCACCTCCTTCAGTCCTTACAGACAGGTTTCAAAGGAGACCTTTACCAGTCAGCCAGGCTATAGATTCTAGGAGTCTCTCAGAACGTTTCTATGGATGGACCCACTCCCTACTCCACTTCCTTCTTGGGGGAGAATCTTAGCATTGTATGCCTCCTCTGGATCCCACAAATCCAGGTTGGGTGCTGACAGTGTCCTCCTTATTTTCTTTAGGGAGGAGAACTGAGAAAGATATACTTACTTCATAAAAAATTGGAAGTTTGCATTCTATATGTTCTGGATCAATTTAAGCATCATTGGGATTATCTGTTCTTTGAAGATATGATAAAAGTCCACTGATACTTTTTATGTGTTGAGTGCAGTAACTCTGGTACTGTGATTTGTTCAATTTTTTTCCTTTGGAAATTGGTTAGCTTAAGACTTTCATCTTAATTGTGGTGAAACTTTTGTAAATTATATTTTCCTAGAAAACCATTCATTTTATATAGCTTTCTAAAATTACTTGGATAGAATTATTCAAAGTAGCCTCTCATGATATTTTTAAATACCCTCTATCTAAACTTAAATGGTCATTTCCTCTTTGTCATTTTTATTCAGTATATTGTAATTATTTTCTTTTTTATGCATTAATTTAAGTAATGGTTAATCTGTTTTGCTTAGTTTTTTTAAAGGTGAAGCTTTGCAATTTATTTATTAGTCTATTTTTTCCTGTTTGTAACTCACTGATTTCTACCTTTATAATTATTTCCTTCTTTCTACTTTCTTAATTTTTATGCCTTAAAAACCCATACTTTTAGATACTTATTTATCTTTTCCTTTAGCTGATATACTTAACCCATTTCTTTAGCTGATATACTTAAGGCTATGAATTTTCCACTAACATGAATTGAGTTGTGTCAAGTATTTTTTCCCCTCCATTTATTTTTGACCTTTAGAAAAATTTTTTAGGGCATGTATTTTATTTACATGATAAATTGTGTTTGCTTTGTTTAACAATCTGGATTTTTTTTTCCTTTAAATGAGTTGCTCTATGTTAAATCAAAATGAGTCCTTGTAAATATTCAATTTTCTTTAATGTTTAAAATTTCTTCTGTTTTTAAACATATGTTTCAGTTTTGCTTTTCTTTAGATACTTACTGAGGTTCTGGTAAGAACTTCATATAATTCCCTTAGCCTCCCTTTTTTCCCCTTTTTTTCTCACATTTGGTTTGTAGCTATAAATGATATCTCTTTACTTTCATCTATTGTGTATATGATAATCAATACCTATTTGACTTTTCTTATTCTTTTTCCTATTTTTTCTCTCATGTTTTCTAAGTTGTGATATTTCTATTCAGACAGACCCTGCAACATTTACATGTTATTCTTCCACATTTTCTCCACCTTTGTTTGTCTCAGGTAGTCTTTAAATATACTCAGTGATCATCAGCAATCTTTTGTCAAAGTATTTTCCTTAATCTCTCAGGTGTATAGAGTCATTTGTTAAAAATAACAGGTAAAAATTATTGATAATTACTTTTTTGCTTGTTTTTCCTAGAATAACAGAAGCAGCCAAACCTGTGGAAGATGAGGTAGATGTCTTACTAGGTTTCCTAGATTTAAAACTCACTTAAAAGTACTTAAAAGTAAAGTGAAGTTTTAAAAATAAGGTGTGCCCTTTATGTATTCTTTCTTTTCTTTATAGTTCAGAAGTGAACTATACTTTGCTCGTGTCTTTTTTCTCTTAAATCACCAAGGCTTCATTGGAAACCTGTCATTGATACTTTCATCTAATCCTGAAACTGTTCCTCCATAAGACTATTACTTTTTGTTTTTTTACACTTCCCACGTCCCTTCCTTTCAATTCTGTTGTAGCTAGTGCTCTGACCCAGGAGACCCTGGAACCATTCTGAGTATTTCTTCTCTCAAAATAGAATCCTCTCCATCCAGAAGTGACTTTAGTTGATGGCATTTATGTTCTTCAGTATAACTGCATTCTCCTTTCTTTGACACTATGCTTGCCTCTCTGTTTTGTTGTGAAATTCTTATGTCGAACCGAACTTGTTAGTCTCTGACGTTTATTTCCTAATGTATATATAAAATGAAAGCAAATGGTTTCCATTATCTGTTACTCATGTTGTAGATTTGGGATGTTAGTAAATTTACTCATATTCCTTTTTGGAAATACTCTAATTTGGAGGGTGCATGGAGTTATTTGAATTGTAATAGTTATCTTTTCCTAACAGGGACCCTGCCATAGAGAATATATTTAAATTTGGAAGGTCAAAGAGGAAAATTTGAGATTACTAAGAGTTATAATCAATCAAGAAAGCAACAATTTAAAAGTCAAATTTTACACACCTAATAAGAGAAATGAATAGAAAAAGCAAAGTGTAGTTATGATCAATAGACTTTGATAAATCCCCCAAAATTTTAAATGTCATCTTCTCATCATAGACTAGTTTATGTAGATAAGATTGAGGAAGGATTTAGAGAAACAAATAAAACAATAATGTTTGGAAATCTAGGGTTTCAACACATAGCAAAACATTCATAATATCATTTATCTCATTTAAACTTTGTGCCTATGATATCTATCTTGTCTAGTTATAATCTCACACGTTTCTTTTAAAACATATTTGTCAATTTTGTTTATCTTCTCAAAAAACCAGCTTTTAGTTTATTGATCTTTGCTATCATTTACTTCATTTCTTTTTCATTTATTTCTGATCTGATCTTTATGATTTCTTTCCTTTTGTTAATTTTGGGTTTTTTTTGTTCTTCTTTCTCTAATTGCTTTAGGTGTAAGTTTAGGTTGTTTATATGAGATTTTTCTTGTTTCTTAAGGTAGGATTGTATTGCTATAAATTTCCCTCTTAGAACTGCTTTTGCTGCATCCCATAGGTTTTGGGTCATCATGTATTCATTGTCATTTGTTTCTAGGTAGTTTTTGACTTCCTCTTTGATTTCTTCATTGATCCCTTGGTTATTTAGTAGTGTACTGTTTAGCTTCCATGTGTTTGTATTTTTTACAGTTTTTTTTTTCCTGTAATTGATATCTAGTCTCATAACATTGTGGTTGGATGAGATACTTGATATGATGTCAACATTCTTAAATTTATCAAGGCTTGATTTGTGACCCAAGATATGATGTATCTGGGAGAATGTTCAATGAACACTTGAGAAGAAAGTGTATTCTGTTGTTTTTGGATGGAATGTCATAAATATCAATTTAGTCCATCTTGTTTAATGTATCATTTAAAGCTTTTGTTTCCTTATTTATTTTCATTTTGGATGATCTGTCTATTGGTGAAAGTGGGGTGTTAAAGTCCCCTACTATGATTATGTTACCGTCGCGATCCCCTTTTAGGACTGTTAGCATTTGCCTTATGTATTGAGGTGCTCCTATGTTGGGTGCATAAATATTTACAATTATTATATCATCTTCTTGGATTGATCCCTTGATCATTATGTAGTGTCCTCTTTGTCTCTTGTAATAGTCTTTATTTTAAAGGCTATTTTGTCTTATATGAGAATTGCTACTCTAGCTTTCTTTAGATTTCCATTTGCATGGACTATCATTTTCCATCCTCTCATTTTCAGTCTGTATGTGTCCGTAGGTCGGAAGTGGGTCTCTTGTAGACAGCATATATATGGGTCTTGGTTTTGTATCCATTCAGCCTGTCAAGGTCTTTTGGTTGGAGCATTTAATCCATTTACATTTAAGGTAATTATTGATATGTATATTCCTATTACCATTTTCTTAATTGTTTTGGGTTTGTTATTGTAGGACTTTTCCTTCTCTTTTGTCTCCTGCTTCATCAGGAATAAAGGGAGAAGACTCAAATTAATAGAATTAGAAATGAAAAAGAAGAGGTAACAACTGACTGCAGAAATACAAAGGATCATGAGAGATTACTACAAGCAACTGTATGCTAATAAAGAGGACAACCTGGAAGAAATGTACAAATTTTTAGAAAAGCACAACCTTCAGAGGCTGAACCAGGAAGAAATAGAAAATATAAACAGACCAATCACAAGCACTGAACTTGAAACTGTGATTAAAAATCTTCCAAAAAACAAAAGCTCAGATCCAGATGGCTTCACAGGTGAATTCTCCCAAACATTTAGAGAAGAGCTCACAACTATTCTTCTCAAACACTTCCAAAATATAGCAGAGGGAGGAACACTCCCAAACTCACTCTATGAGGCCACCATCACCCTGATACCAAAACCAGACAAAGATGTCACAAAGAAAGAACACTACAGGCCAATATCACTGTTGAACATAGATGCAAAAAATCCACAACAAAATACTAGCAAACAGAATCCAACAGCACATTAAAAGGATCATACACCATGATCAAGTGGGGTTTATCCCAGGAATGCAAGGATTCTTCAATATACACAAATCAATCAATATGATAAACCATATTCAAAAACTGAAGGAAAAAAAATCCATATGATCATCTCAATAGATGCAGAAAAATCCTTTGACAAAATTCAACACCCATTGATGATAAAAACCCTCCAGAAAGTAGGCACAGAGGGAACTTACCTCAACATAATAAAGGCTATATAAGACAAACCCACAGCCAACATTGTTCTCAAGGATGAAAAACTGAAAGAATTTCCACTAAGATTAGGAACAAGATGAGGTTGCCCACTCTCACCACTATTATTCAACATAGTTTTGGAAGTTTTAGCCACAGCAATCAGAAAAGAAAAAGAAATCAAAGGAATGCAAAACCCAAAAGAAGAAGTAAAATGTCACTGTTTGCAGATGACATGATACTATACATAGAGAATCCTAAAGATGCAACCAGAAATCTACTAGAGCTAATCAATGGATTTGGTAAAGTAGCAGGATACAAAATTAATGCACAGAAATCTCTTGCATTCTTATACACTAGTGGTGAAAAATCTGAAAGAGAAATTAAGTAAGCACTCTTATTTACCATTGCAACTAAAAGCATAATATACCTGGGAATAAACCTACCTATGGATACAAAAGACCTGTGTGCAGAAAAATCTAAGACACTGATGAAAGAAATTAAAGATGATAAAAACAGAGAGATATACCTTTTTCTTGGATTGGAAGAATCAACATTGTGAAAATGACTGTGTTACCCAAAGCAATATACTGATTCAATGCAATCCGATTCAAACTACCACTGGCATTTTTCACAGAACTAGAACAAAATATTTCACAATTGGTATGGAAACACAAAAGACCCCGAATAGCCAAAGTAATCTTGAGAAAGAAAAACGGAACTGTAGGAATCAGGCTCCCTGACTTCATAATATACTACAAAGCTACAGTAATTAAAACAGTATGGCACTGGAACAAAAACAGAAATATAGATCAATGGAACAGGATAGAAAACACAGAGATAAAGTCATGCACATATGGTTAACTTATTTTTGTTAAAGGAGGCAAGAATATACAATGGAGGAAAGAGAGCCTCCTCAATATGTGGTGCTGGGAAAGCTGGACATCTACATGTAAAAGAATGAAATTAGAACAGTCCCTAACACCATACACAAAAATAAACTCAAAATGGATTAAAGACCTAAATGTAAAGCCAGACACTATAAAACACTTAAAGGAAAACATAGGCAGAACACCTTATGACATAAATCACAGCAAGATCCTTTTGACCCACCTCCTAGAGAAATGGAAAGAAAAACAAAATAAACAAATGGGACCTAATGAAATGTAAAAGCTTTTGCACAGCAAAGGAAACCATAAACAAGATGAAAAGACAACCCTCAGAATGGGAGAAAATATTTGCAAACGAAGCAACTGACAAAGGATTAATCTCCAAAATTTACATGCAGCTCAATATCAAAAAAACAAACAAACAAATCCAAAAATGGGCAGAAGACCTAAATAGACATTTCTCCAAAGAAGATATACAGATTGCCAAAAAACAAATGAAAGGATGCTCAACATCACTAATCATTAGAGAAATGCAAATCAAAACTACAATGAGGTATCACCTCACACCTGTCAGAATGGCCAACATCAAAAAGTGTACAAACAGTAAATGCTGGAGAGGGTGTGGAGAAAAGGGAACCCTCTTGTACTGTTGGTGGGAATTTAAATGGATACAGCCACTATGGAGAACACTATGGAGGTTCCTTAAAAAACTAAAAATATAACTACCATATGACCCAGCAATCCCACTACTGGGCGTATACCCTGAGAAAACCATATTTCAAAAAGAGTCATGTACCACAATGTTCATTTCAGTACTCTTTACAATAGCCAGGACATGGAAGCAACCTAAGTGCCCATTGATAGATGAATGGATAAAGAAGATGTGGCGCATATATACAATGGAATATTACTCAGCCATAAAAAGAATCATAATTGAGTTATTTGTAGTGAGGTGGATGGACCTAGAGTCTGTCATACAGAGTGAAGTAGGTCAGAAAGAGAAAAACAAATACTGTATGCTAACCCGTATATATTGAATGTAAAAAAAAAAAATTCTGAAGAACGTAGGCACAGGGCAGGAATAAAGATGCAGGCGTAGAGAATGAACTTGAGTATATGGGGAGGGCGAAGGGTAAACTGGGACAAAGTGAGAGAGTGTCATGGACATATATTCACTACCATCTGTAAAATAGCTAGCTAGTGGGAAGAAGCCACATATCACAGGGAGATCAGCTCGGTGCTTTCTGACCACCTAGAGGGGTGGGATGGGGAGGGTGGGAGGGAGATGCAAGAGGGAGGAGATATAGGGATATATGTATATGTATAGCTGTTTCACTTTATTATACAGCAGAAACATACACACCATTATAAAGCAATTTTACTCAAATAAAGATGTTAAAAAAATAAAATAAAATAAAATGTACTTGTATACTTTTATCATGTTTTAATATCCCTTGTTTTCATGTTTTTTTTACCTTTTTTATCAGATTTTATGTTTTCCTTGTTAGACACATAGCAGATTTATTATTCCAAAAAAATCTCAACCTCTACCTTGTAACTGAGGAATTTAAATTATTCCTGTTTATTGTAATTGTGATTACTTTGTGTTTTTAATTAAATATTTTCCCAATTATTTTTATTTGCCTTTTTGTTGTTTTTCTCCTTTTAACTTTTAAACTATACTTATCATGGTTTCTTTTCTCTCTTTCTTCTTCTAATAATATGAGACACTATAAGTCCTCTATTTTTCTGTTTTTACCCTAAAAAAGTAAATAAATAAAGTAAACCAGAGGAGTTCTACCTTATCTTTTCACTTAATTTGTAGTCAATTCCTCAGATAACTATAGTGATCCACTCCATTCTCCAGAATCTGCTATTTTTTATTTTATTGGAATTCTAGTATTCTGCTAGTAAACTTACATTTTGGAGGTTTTGTTTGGCATGGAGTTGTGGCTTCTCAGGTGTTTGCATAGAATCTCCCGGAAATTATTTACTGTCTTGGAGTAATCATGAGACTCCTCTTGAATTTTCAGTACTGCTTTAATCACATTTTTATTTTTTATATTTCTTGTGTAATTTTAGTGTGAGTTGAGCTGGAAAGAGACCTGAAAGTCTATGCCAAGTCTGTCATGATAAATGGGAAGAGTCTTTTCATTTCAAGGTTTTTCCTCAAGTATTACCTCCTTTGTCAACTTTCTACAGATCTGAACCAAAGTGTATACATTTTTGATGTACAATATAAATTTGTATAGATCTATATTTATACTTGTATTATCATATCTTATGATGTGATAACTGCATATATTCATGACTTTCTCCTGTTTAAAAAACTGAGATCATATCTTAATTACTTTTGGTCTTTGTAACATAGTATGTTTTAAAAGTATAATTTTAAAAATGTATGTTAATCTTATGTTTAATGTCCTGAATAGCATATCATTCTGTATAGAAAGAATAGTGATAAATATTCATAGGAGATCCAGCTTTTAATTCTGCAATATTATATAAACATATTGGTAAATATAAAATAAATGCATTTAATTGGTATACATCTACATCAAATTAAGTAGTGTAAGATACCAGAAATCTTGTCCTGGCTAAAGCTTTGAACTTCACTCATTGTTTAATAATCATTTAAACTCTCTGATCCTTAGTTTATCCATAATCTGAGAATGAGGTCTACCTTATTTCATTTATTTATATTGCATTTGCTCATCAATGATGGAGCAGAAAGTATGCTTTTTTATTTAACACTGACAAGATAATTGAACAAGACACTATCACTACATTCAAGAGCAAAAATGTGAAAATCAGATGAGTTAAAGCATGTGAAACTAAACAGTAAACTTTGACTAATACACAAATGCAAGGCATTATTATTACATGCATGCTTTTTCATAATAAGTTAAAATATAAAGACAAACTAAGTTATACCCTGCAAGTGTTGTCTGATAAAATCAGAGTCAATAGAGCCTATTACCAGTATATACCAATAATATATATTAGGTTATTTTTGCTTTTTTAGATATAAAATTAAATTGTAATGAAGTCAGTATCTTCTTATCAGAAAAGCACCAATGCACTGTAAATTATATATAATTTGACTTAGACTATTCAGATATAAGTAAAACATTTAAGGTAAGAAATGATTCCTTAGGACAGGGGTTGGCAAACTAAAGTTTATGCCTGAAATTTGTCCTGCTGCCTGTTTTTGTAGGGCCTGAGAGCTAACAAAGATTTTTATAATTTTAAATATTTGTAAAACATATTAAAAAAGAATAATCTTTCAGGACTCTTAAAAATTATGTGAAATTCAAGTTTCAATGTTGTTATGAGCTGAATTATGTCCTCCTAAATTCACACATTGGAACTTTAACCCTCAGTGCCTCAGAATGTGATTGTATTTGGATATAGGGCCTTTAAAGAAGCAATTAGGTTAAAATGAAACCCTTAGGGTGAGCCCCAATTCAATCTGACTGGTGTCTTACAGGGATAAAGTGGTTGTCTGCAAGCCAAGGAGAGAGACCTCAGAGGAAACCAAACTGCCAACACCTTGAATTTGTACTTCTAGCCTTCAGGACTGTGAGAAAATTAATTTCTGGTGTTTAAGCCACCCAGTATGTGGCATTTCATTATGGTAACTCTAGCAAACTAATACAAGTGTCCAGAAATAAAACAAAGTAAACGGCAAGGCTCATTTGTTTATATTTCTTCTCCGTGGTTTTGTTTATGTTTCTTCTCCGTGGAAGCTTTCACACTTCAGAGGCAGAGTTGTTATTGTGACAGAAATGGTATGGCCTGAAAGCCTAAAATATTTACTATCTGGACTTTTGCAGAAAATGTTTGTCAATTCCTGGTATAGGGATTGGGGAATATGTACTTCAGCAGAGAAATTTATGTAATGCTGTGATTTTGAAAAGACTTTCAACAATGTTTTAAATATTAACTAAGGAAATGCTACATAATAGCAACTTTTCTCTTTCCCTGCTGCTGTATCATGAGAGGCAGAAAAAAGAGAATCTAAATAAGTTAGTGTTGCAATACGTTAGGAGCAAATGTGTAAAATGATTTCTTAATCAAAAGTACTATTACTGATAATTGTGAGAAACTGATTATTACTTTCATGGTAAAACTGTAAGACTTTGAAAAGTTGAGTAAAGATACAGGAGATAATTTTTTGCTGACATATTCAGAGTCATTAAGCCATGTATTATACTGAGAATTGATGTCAAAGAAAGACTCAGGTGAATCCAAAAGAAATATTCTAATAGAAGGATAAGAATAAGATGACAAGTTAGATAAGTTAGATTAAGTTGTGTTAATTATAGTAAAGGGTTAATAACAGAAGCAGCAGTAGCACTGGTGTTGCAATCAAGTGGTTCTTATTTTCTTGAGAGCTGGATGAAGTGTGAAAAAATGTGAGAAAATGTCAATCCAACTTTTCTATTGAAATTTGGGAAAATAATATATCTCAAGGGATAGAGTAGGTGTAAAGAGCTGCAAATGCTTAAGCCTTCCAAGGAGAGAAGATTCTCCAAGTCCAAAGGGAAAGAGGTGCATGATGAAAGGGAGCTTCCTTGCCAAAAACTGTTGGATTGGGTTTCTGCAGTTTTATTCAGTACAAAAACAAATTGTAGGCAGTAACCTAGGTCTCTCAGCAACACAGACACATAAGAGAATGTAAGGTTCTATTCCATGAACTCATGCAATTAAGTGCTCTAAACAGTTGTGTTCTTATTCAGTATGGAAGGTACAAAGGAAAACAAATGAACAAGTATAGTACCATTGTATTCTTGTATTCTATAGATGTTCTATAGATATTCTATAGATGTATGTGCCAGGTGCTCTCATTGGATCTGACATAGAGACAAGTATGAAGCAGGCTCCTTGTACTCTTATGTGTAATAGACTTACAGAAGCAATAAAGTTGTCTTTCACCAATAAATTTGCTAATGTAATCATTTCTTTAAAAATAAAAATCATAAAATTTTAGCTTGATAAAAGTACTATGTATAAGATAAACCTTAATAGTTTTTCAAGAACTATAGGAAAGCAAACAAAATATGTCTAACCTATAAAAACCCTTATTGTACACTCTTCTTTAGAAGAGTCCTAATATCTGCTTGATAACTACCAAGAATATAGCTGTTAAAGAACAGCCTAGTGGTAGATGACAGTTAAAACTACCAAGTCATTGATTAAACCTATTTCAGATGCTCCAGATTTTCAACAGATAGATATTCAGCATGAATGTGGGTGGAGAGGAGTTCTATATGCATCATATTTAGATTTTTTTCCAGTTAGAAGAATTATAATTTGATAGGCAAACTGCAATTTTTCTTAACTGTGCTCCTTATAGATCTATCAGCTAGCAGCTAGAATGTGTGAGACATACACATTATACCAAATGGAAAGTGGGGGCTTGAATAATGATGATTTTTAAAATGTGGAAATGGTGGCCAAAATTAGCTTCTCACTTCAATATCATGAATTCAGGGAATTTAACACCTCTATTCAAAATAAATTACGTTTTCAGACTGAAGTAATTTTCTTCAGATTTCATCCTTTAGAATGAAACAAATTGAATATATTATATAAAACTTTCTTAAGAATTTATGGCTCAGGTGTTGTAGTAGATGCAGAAATTCTGTACCTTCATATTCCTGGCTCTAATATCATACTCTTCTTTTAATTATGATAAATTTGTCTTTGGTGTTTTTTTTTTCTAAATCATAACATTTCTACTATTTCTGACTTAGGATATTTCCATAGTAATATTGTCAAATTTACCTGAAACAGAACCTATCTTCATATCCTTAAAGTAATTCTTTCAAACAAGGTTTATATTCAGATGAAAGAGCTCTGCCCAATCTTCACTTCTATTGTATTCCCTAAGGTAACAGAATCTACCAGCTCATCATCTTTTTTAGGCACTTACACCAATAGCAATTAGTAAAAAACAGGAGCTGTTTACTTGCTCTTTAGTTCAAACTGTTTATCAGTTAATTCCATTTATCTACTTAATTATCTGCCATTATTTAGGCATTTTTAATCATTTTGCCTCTTTTTACCTTGTTAATATAGATGATAATGACAAAGCTTTTAATAAGAATCCTAATAAGACTTCCAGTTAGAAAACCTGAAATCTTATCCAGTATGTATTGCATGTAATTAAAAGAAGGAAGATAAAATAAGGAAGGCAGGAAAGAAAGCAGGTGAAAAGTAGGACTAAAGAAGTAAAATGGAAGGAAAATAAGAAAGAGGAAGGAAAGGAAAGAAAGAAAAAGGAAAAAAGAAAAGAATAAGAAAATTTAATATTAGAGAAAATCTAGCAACTCACAGAATTCAGGTTCATTTTCACTAAGATTCAAGAAGAATAAACAATGTTAAATGGGTAGATATAAGCTGGACTGATGTAGATTAAGTTATCAAAATATTCATTGGAACAAATTTATGTTTACTTACAAAACACATAGAAATATATATTTTGTTTTAGTTGGATATTCTATCATTTTAAGTGTGTCTGACTTTTGGGAGCTTTAAAATACTATCTATCCATTATAACACTTATATACACTTACTTTCTAATTTGTTATCAATATATAATCATATATCTTATATTGTGAAGTCAGTCTTTTTCTCCTTCTCTCCCCCCTTTCCTTCCTTTTTTTTTTCTTTCTCACTGTGTTTCTCTTTTCTTTCTTTCTTTTTTTTTAATCCATTTCTCTTTTATTCTTCCCTACATAAGATCATATGATTCACACTGGGACCTACAGAAATTGCTTAGAGAACTATTAGCAATAAAGAAGAATATATTTACTGATATATTTCTTTAAAATGTCCCTTATAATTTTGAGTTCAAATTGAATTGTCTATATTATAGATGTAATGAGAATATTACAAAATTTCCAAACATTAAACATAAATATGGGTAGATATTTCCCTGGGTATTAAAAATCAATGCCATTTGCTATATAATATAAACAGAGTTCTAGATGTTGCTCTTGATACATAGAATTCTGAATCATTCCCTGGGAATAGATAGAAGATGTTTTTCTCATATTCTTCTATCAGGCAGGTTTATACCTAAGGGAAATTGATACATTATTAGTCACAGCCATACTCCATTCACCAAACTGTATGGTAGAAGAAAGAGTCAAGCTTTGCCTAGAACATTCTGTAGTCTAGTGGCCTTTGCTTTGCTCTAGGTCTACACAGTGGAATAGACATTTTTCTTCCTTTTCCTTCAGGCACTATATTTCATGAAAAATTCATTTTTTCCTTGTCTCACCTCTAAGTAACTCTTCATAAGAAACACAGACAAAAGGAAGTGACCTTGAGTCCATTTGAATGACTAGTCCTGAAATGTTGGCTTGCTGTTTTCTGCTTTCACTGTGAGTGTCACACTTCTTATACTGCCACTTGCATACAAATCAAGCTGTTGCCTTCTACTGTGCTTTGCTCATACCAATTAGATCCTCCAGACAGACCCCAGTCAGCTGGCTATTATTGAAGTAGTTTGGGTTCAAAGTTCCTCAGAAGACTAGAGTACAAAAGTTTTTCACACTTGTTAAATAGAAACATTGGAATGAGCAAAATGCTGTTGTTCTTAAAAATGAAAGGAAATGCAATAAGCCAGAAAATTTTGTTAGGAAGATATCATGAGGTATTATGCTGGGTTTAACAATGATTACAATTATGACTTCAGAAATGGTTAACTATGCAATGGATCAATATCAGGGCAAAACTTCCCCCAAACCAAAATAACAAGCAGACAAACAAACAAAACTGTATTATAATATTTGTGAATAAAATAAAATAAATATGAAATAATATTAAAATATTACTAATGTAAACTCCGAACATTTTATATATGCTCCTTAGCATTCCTGAGTCCATGCTAAAAAATACAGATGCTTATAATCAGGCCAATTCTTTTCAAATAATAAACCTGCATCTCAAAAAAATGGATAAAATCTATTAGTTAAAAATTATCAACATGGAATATCAGAGAAATATTTAAGGAACCCCCATCAAAACTTTAGAAGGTTGTAGTTGGGCATCTGGAGAAAGAGTTGGAAATACAGATATACAATAGTTCTTAAAACACTGAGGTAAAAGGAAAAGCCTTTTTATTCTGTATTTTACAGCCCTCCCATAACACAATTTGAGACTAGTTGGTAATTTTTAGACTAAAATAACCACTCCTAATATCTTTGTCTTTTCTTCTTAGGATGTGACGTATCATTATTATAAATCATGAAACAGAAGGTGTTTCAACTTGTTTCAGAATTCTTTTTTAATACTATGATGTACAATTAACATAACTGTTATTCATTGGTTTTTGTAGCTTTTCAAAGAGTTACACATGTGGGATTGTCAGATCATGTGATGAACTTGATCCCTCATTTGACACATATAAATCATAGATTTTCAAGAAATTTATTTTGTGCCTATGATCTTCCATGACCTGCATTTAAGTAAAAATAGGGGGATTTCACTCTCATCCCTTTGCTTAAGGATAATCCCAATTTCCTCAACCTGGTTCATAAGGTCCATCACGACCTAGCATATATTCCATTTACACTTGAGGAAAAATGTGTATTATACTGTTGTTGCTTGCAGTGTTCTATAAATTCTAATTAGGACAAAATTTTCTTGGCTTTTATATCCTTACTGATTTTCTGCTTTATTTTTCAATGAAATATTATTGTGAGAAAAGTTCTGTTTGAGATTTCCGTCTTCTCACTGAGGCCTTAACACTGCCTTCAGGCAGTAAGTAAGGTGTTACAATGACAAGACTTACCTCTTTTTTTTGGCCCATTTATCTGGAGCTCACAGTTTTGTGCTGCTTATTGTCTAATACCTGAAAACTGTTTTTCAGATGTCATCTAGATTTCTATTTGTTTAAGTGAGAATGGTAAATCTGGTTCCGTTACTCCATCTTGTCCAAAAGATAAAAACATTTACTTCTCTTGTTAAAAATTTCTCTCTCTTCTCTGTTTTACTCTAGCATTATATATATATATATATATATATATATATATATATATATATATATATACAATTGTTAACACTGGTTTTCACAGGAGGAATAGATTACAAGAAACTCACTTTTCTCATAGGCTATAGCATATTTTTTTTGCATTTTGACAATACTAAGATAAATACAATCTAGTTTACATGCAATAGGTCATTTCATATTTTTTAATTCAGCTTTAAGAACAAAAAACAAAATTGAAATAAATTGTTCTATTTTGCAGAAGAAGAACCTGAACCTGATAGTTTATTTAAATTGTTTAAAGCCATATCATTTAAATTTATAGTCATAGGATTAAGCTCCACTTCTACTGTATTCTTTTTTTTTTTTTTTTTTTTTTTTTGTGGTATGCGGGCCTCCCTCTGCTGTGGCCTCTCCCGTTGCGGAGCACAGGCTCCGGACGCGCAGGCTCAGCGGCCATGGCTCACGGGCCCAGCCGCTCCGCAGCATGTGGGATCCTCCCAGACCGGGGCGCAAGCCCGGTTCCCCTGCATCGGCAGGCGGACGCGCAACCACTGCGCCACCAGGGAAGCCCTCTACTGTATTCTTAATACTGTTATCTCCAAGAGTGCACATGTCATTCATTTGCATTATTTATTTTCATCATAAACTTATTCAACTGTTGCATTTTCATTCTTAAAAATCAGATTCACTCTCAAAAGAAGAATTGCTGATACAGTCAGACCTTTAAACCAATTTAAAAAATAAACAAAATCCATACAATGAAATATAGTGTCTGTAACTGACAAGGATATCAGTGGATTTAAAGCTTCCCAGGGTGATTACTTTGAAGTTTATTGTTCTTTCCTGTGTATTTGTTTAAAAACAAATAACATTTATTATTTTATCATTCATATTCAATGACATTAAAACAATATTTAAATCACAAATATAACCATCATTTCAATGCTTAAGAGTCTGAAATCATAATACACTCTTATATTATTCTCTGTCCTCTAGTGAAGTAACAAGAATTTTCCAGAGGTAGAGAGTGTAATTAGCAAATCAATGGGTTAATTTAAAGATATGCAATTTTCAATAATAATGAGAGTTAACATTTCATATGGGAACTGGCTTAAACTGGGTTATGAGGAGGTATGAATAGTTAGATTAATAATCTTTCAAATTTAGTATATTAAGATTGAATAAAATGCTTTAAAAAACTTTATTAAAATGATATCTTTATGTGAGCAATTCAGGTCATAGAGATAAATTTTTTCCTTTCTTTTTCCGCTTAAATTCATATTTTAAACCTTTTAACTGTAAACCATTGAATGATAATGATAGTTTATGGGATTCTTGCCAATGACACTGAAAATATACTAATGGTTTTATATACTTTGGTACAGATTGATTGAGAATTCTTGAACAAGCAAAATTTCTTCAGACACAGTCCCATTTGTTGAATAGACATATTTTTTTATTTCCAGTTATTTTTTGATCCAAATTTTAAACCTATATGTCTGTACTAGAATAAAACTTATTTTATTAATACACAGACTAATTTGATCAAATAAGCCTTAAAATTAGGCTCCTAATTTGCAAATTTTATCAACCCCTAATTTTTTACATACTAACTCTATGAATAGTAACTCACTTTTATTTTTTATGGTCTCTACTTGTCTATACCTACCTACTGCTGTAACATCTGTAGTTGTACAATTTGTACTTGGAAAGCTGGCAAATGGCTGACTTCCAAAACTTCCTGACAATATAAATTAATATGTACCATCAGACGTACCCCCAAGTGGTATAAGAAAGCAGTCTCTTGGGTTGTTTTTATGGAAGAAGCTGGAAGCAAAACTGAATACCTCTGGCTCCCATACAGCAGACATAAAAACACTTGTGCCTTTAGTGTTGTCCCTGATGATATGTACTAATCACTCTAAATTATTCTGGTTTCTATTTTTAAAAGAATGAGAATGAGAAAAAAGGCATTCAATGTATGGGTACATTTATGTGGGCTTTGGCCCATAAATGTATACATAGTATTTCTGTCTATCTACTTATCTATCTCCACATAAAGAGCTTTCATGATATATTTAAACTCTTCTATGAAGACCACTTTTATATACGAGTTCTTCACTCTAATGAAAAAATTAATATAAAATTCTGATTAATGTACATGAAAATATAATTTTAAAATTATAAGTGTTTTACTTTAAATAGGAATTTTTCTTCCTACATGAAAATTATTGTATTAACATTGATTTTCTCATAGTTCATAGAGCCTTGTGTTTAGGAAGCCAAATATTTATCCTAAAATTTTTTCTTGGACGGGCAAAGATATGGTAAGACATATTTTAAGATCATGAGTGAATTTTTGACGTTAAAATCATTCTTAAAATATTTTTACCAAATGAAACAATAGTCACTGTTCCCAAAAACTCCCATAGCATGCAGACACTCAGAGGGCACACACACACATACATACAACTCTACAAAACATATTTTCAAAAATGATTTCTTACAAAGAAAGTTTTTTTGGGACTCATGCACAGACATTTCAAAAAACAAAACTTTTGTTTTTAAAGAAGAGTCTTTGAAAACCTCCTGGAAAATGGCTATATTGTCAAAATATAATTTTCATTGTTTATATATGAGTTTTTTTAGTTAAATAGCCCATTCCTAGTAATACAGTTTACATATTACTAGAAATAGAGGTAAATATTATAGGCTTTCTCCTTATCACTTAAATTCTTTCTTAAGTTTCACAAAATTTTGATAAGCTAATACAATATCAACTTCCCTGATTTAAATTTAAGGCTTCTTAAATAAGTTCTGATACATAGAATAGAAGACAAAGACAATGTTATTACTGATTAATTTAGCTATGTATAAGGATATTTGCCAAAGTCATTTCAGGGTATTTCATATTTTTAGAGTCCATCACCTTAGCATAGGCATCTTATCCTCTTTATTGTATTATATACTTGCCAAAGATGCATGTGCCTACTCAATAAGGTTTGCTCATATTATTTTCTCAAAAGACTCTTCTACTGATACCCTATTTTCAGGATTCTAAAAGCTTCTTGGCTGACAATTCTCTTTTATCTGTACTCTTCCTCTTCATATCTATACTTTGTCAAGTCATGTCTCAAGGCCATTGCTAGTGTTAAGACCAAGCTGACAAATCAGTGAGGCCTGCAAATGAAGTGTTACATGTATAATGTGAGCCACATGACATTGATGTGAGTAAATTTATTTTTGTGTAGCTATTTAAGAAAAATAAATAGCTGATTTTTTTTCACAAAATTAGCTTATGTTGTATATAAAAATCTATATGGTCTATATTTTAAAAAGAATATATTTGCCTAAATTCAATATCTTTTTCTTCTAAATGATGAATTGAAGAAACCATTGTTTGGAAAGTGAAAATATATAAATAAATTGTAAGTTAATTGTAAAGTGTTCTCATCTCCCTATCCATTCCATATTATTGATGATATTATTCCCTAACATCATAAAGGATACATTGAAATGTAATTATGAAACCCATGACTCGTCTTTTCTAGTAATTAAAATAAAAGTAATTAAAAGCACAAAATGTAGAGGTCAGTTTATTGTTTTCAGTTTTATTCATTAGTTTAATCAATACTTATTAATTCCTAATTAGTTACATTACACAAATCAAATATTTATTGTGTGCCTACTCTGATGTAGACATCTTCCAAGAGCTGATGATAATGTAGTCTCAGCTCTTATGCATCTTTTATTTTAGTGAGAGATGCAGACACAAGATAACAAAGAGATATGTGATGTGTCAGGTGATGAAAACTGCAGTGAAACAAACAAACAAAAAACACCTGAGACCTGAATGTACTTAGGCAGCAAAACATGTAGCAAATACATAAGATAAATTTGTTCTCAGAAAAGGGAAGAGCTAGTGCAAAGGATCTGTGTTAGTTTCTTGAGGCTGCTGTAACACATTCCTACACACAGGATGACTTAAAGCAACAGGAATTTGTTATCTCATAGTTTTAGAGGCCAGAAGTCAGAGATCAAGTTGTCAGCAGGGCCATAGTTCCTCCTGAGGCACTAGTAAAGAATCCTTTGCCCCTTCCAGTTAATGGTGGCACCAGGCATTCCTTGGTTTATGACTGCATAACTCCAGTCTCTTCTGTCTGTCCTCATATTGCTGTCTCTGACTGTTTCCTCCTCTGTGTCTCTAATAAGGACACTTTTGCTGGCATTAGGGCCCACCCATATAATCGAGGATTATCTCACCTTGAGACCCTTAATTTCATTACATCTGTAAAGATCCTTTTTCCAAGTAAGATTACAACACAGATTCAAAGAATTAGAGGGTCGTCATTATCTTTTGAGGGGCTGCTGCCATTCAACCATCTACAGGCTCTAAGGCAAAGACACATGTAGGATACTCAACAAAGAATGCCATCATGTTGATTTAGTGTGAAGATCAGGTTAAAACATTACCAGGGACAGTGTTATGTACTGAGTTGTGACCCCCAAGAGGTATATATTGAAGCCCTCACACCCAGAATTTGTGAAGTGAGCCTATTTGGAAATAGGGTCTTAGCAGATGATCAAGTTAAGATGAGTTCAATAGGGTGAGTCCTAATCCAGTATGATTGGTGTTATTATAAAAAGGGAAAATTTGGACATAGACACAGACATTCACAGAGGGAAGATGATATGAAGATGGTTATGTGATGATGGAAACAGAGATTGGACTGATGTAGCTGCAAGCCAAGGAATATTAAAGATTGCTGGGTACCACCAGAAGCTGCTAAGTGGCAAAGAAGGATTCTATCTAGAGTCTCAGAGGAAACATGACACTGTGGAAACTTGATTTTAGTCTTCTAGACTCTAAAACAGTGAGGCATTAAGTTTCTGTTGTTTTGAGCCACCCAGTACTTGGTACTTTATTACCGTAACCCTAGCAAACTAATATAGTCAGGTATTATTCAGGGCATTAGGGGAAGATAAATCTAGGGCTTTGAAGACTATGTGTATCCATGAGGGACTGAGTTCAGCCACGTGTAATAGAAAATTCAAATGGCAATGTAATTCATATTTAAATATATTTTTGAAAAGTTTATTACATAACAAGAGGTCCAGGGCTGTTACGATGGATCCAGTTCTTCATCAGATATTCAGAGACATTCTAGCCGTCTCCTACACCATCTAGAGAAAATGATCTATATCCTTATAAGATAGCTGCCAATTTTAAATGACACACTCACATTCCAGAATGCTGAAATGAGGAAAGACCAAAGACAAAATAGGAGTGCCAGCTGAACCTGCTATCATTGTAGGAACATTCTTGAAACTACCATAAAATTTTCTGCTTACATCTTTTAGGCCTCTATCTTACCTCTCTCTGTAAGGCATGATAGGAAATGAAGTTATGGAGATAATCACAGATCACTTCAAGTAAAATCAGAATTCTATTAGTGAAGAAAGAGTAGAATGGGCAAACATGGATATCGGATAGGCTCTGCAGTATATGATGATAAGGATTTGGAATTTTATGCTGATAAATTTTATAATCCATTTCAAATGATTTTGAACAGAGGATGCCAAAAACTGACCTATATTTTAAAAGGTTATCTCTGCCTGCATTGCTGGCTATGGACCATGAAAGAACAAGAGTAGGAACATGGAAACCAGTTAGGACATTTACACAAGAGGTAATGGCGGCATAGACTAAGATGCCAGCAGTATAAGTGGGAAAAAGTAGTGATATTGGATATATTTCAAAGTAAAAGTTGACAAAATTTTGTCAAGGTTTAAATTTGAGGTGTTTACTAAAAAGAGGAGTCAATGACGACTGCAAGATATTTGTCCAGAGAGACTAGAGGATTGAAGTTTCCACTCCTGGGTTGGGGGATATTGTGGGAGAAACAAGTTTGATGGTAGAAGTCAAGAGTTTTGTTTTGTAATGTTAAGTTTGAAATGCCCATTATACTTATCAATATAAATATTCATATAAACAAGAGTTTATGAGTCTGAAGTTCAGAAATACACCAGAGTTGCAGTTCTACATTCAGGACTTATCATATAATAGATTTTTTCTTATTTGTTTTATAGAAACATCAGTATGATAAAACAAACATCAATTTGCAAAAATAGAAATATAAAAGTTTGTTACAATATTGCCATTACTATTTTAGTGATAATTATCTAGACATTGTCTATGCATTGATTTTTATACATAAGATAGATTATTGTGTGGTATACATACAGAATTTTTAAGAAACTCTAGACTGTTGTCATAAAAGAACAATTCTTAAAGGATATATTGTGCAGTAGAAAGTGCTAAATTCTCTTTGAAAGCCAGATCAGAAAAACTTCTTATATAAAAACTTCTTTTATTAGAATGTGCTTAAATCTGATATTGTAAAAGCCAGATCATATTGAAGATATTTATTTAATTTGAAAATAAGATTATTGTTCTTCCCTCTCATTTGCATGAGTACTGCTCTCTATTGTTTTCCATTTTGAATTGTGTTTTGTAGTTGGTTTTCTTTGTTTCATTGGTTGTATTTCTCTTTCTGACATTTTCATATGTTGTCCTGTAAAGGATGAATTTTCAAGTAGTTAAGACCTTCACAAGTTATCTTAGGACTACAAAAAATCTATTCTGCCATTTTGGATTTTCTTTATAGCAGGAGGATTGAAGGTTGTGATTTCCTTGCAGCTCCAGGCAGTTGATCCTCAGTAGGAGCAAATGCTCACAGCAACCATAAACCTTGAAAGATTATTGTCTGTACTCAAATATGCCTTTTCATATGAAAATAAAGATTCTGAATGCTACAGAGAGCTGCAGGGATTTAAGGGCTTTTTTTTTTTTTTTGAAATAAACCTAATACAGTAGTCACAAGCTATGAAACTATATAGGGAGTTATCATTAAGTAGAGTCTTTCATGAACATTTCATTTTTAATTTATTTCATATGAAATAAAGGCTTATAACAGCAATCAGTCAAAAAGTAAACACACATCAATGTTGTATTATATACTGCATCATTGTAAAACATCAGTTCTTTTGCCTCTTGCATAGTTTTGGGTCATTCTATTTAAATAAAATTTTGAAAGTGGGTAAGTTATTTTCACCAAGTTTAACATAAAATTTAGCTGAACCTCAGAAATTATATATAAGTAAACTTCAACTTTAAATAAACATGGGTGTTCATTTTGTACATAATAGAATACATTCATATCATTGAATAATGCCAGCACCATTTCAAAATAATAATTTGAAGATATGTGTCTTAGGACAGTTATTTAATAGGTTGTTTTTTGTCATGCAATAAAAATTTAAAAGAAGTCAAGTGACCCATGAATTAGACTGTTCTCCTACTATGTGCATATAAATAAGTCATTTCATCCCCTTTGTTTCCCATTTTATAAAATAAAAAGTTATTCATGTAATTAGAGATCTTCAGAGGAAACTCTACAAGAATCCTCAAAATGTTAAATGTGTCACAAGGGGCATTTAACAGAGGTTTTAATGGCTTTGTATGGGGACTCTAATTTGAAGTGTGAATGATTATAATCATGACTTTCAAATGTGTCATTTGAAAATATTCTGGAAAACTTTTATGTTTAAATTAAAAAAAAAACAATAGTTACTGTCAAAAATATTAGGTAATTATTATTATTACTACTACCAGATAATCTATATTGCCTATGTAGAAAGAACTCTTTATGAGGGTAAAGCATAACAAAGTCAGCAAAGTCAATCTGATAAGATACTGATATGATTGTTAGAACTAGAACATAAACATTGTAAATCATAGTAGATCTAAAATTATATTTATAGATAACCTTAGGCCTATGAAATGGTTTCATTTTGCATATAAATAAATATTATTATGCTTTTATTTTTTAAATTTTCTTTGTGGATTTTAGTGACAAATTGTGATCCTGGTAGCTTTAAATCCATGAAAAGTAATAAGACAAAATTTAGAATGAGGAAAGCAAAAATCATACAGAAGAAACTGATCATTAGAAAGGGCAGGCCCAAATCCAATGATCATTTTAAGAATGACTTAAAACACCAAAAAATTCAATAATTTTCTGCCCAATAGGTCACATTACTATAAGTAGGACTTAGAATGCACACCTTAAATACAATTGTAAATCTTGGCTTGCTCATCCTAGCTTCTATTCAATTTTTTTTACAGTGACAATATTTTTCTCTGTATCTTAAAGCTTAGATCTGTGAAATTCCCCTTCAGTTTTTTTTTTTGCTTGAATTCATTCCATAGCATGTAAATATTTAATGTTTCTAAATGACCTTTATGTTTGAATCTAGTATCTTACACCAACAACTTGCAGAAAACTAGCATCTGAATTGTTCCTGTTGAGAATGTACCACTAAGTCCACAGTGTAATATCACTTCTTCCTTGGGACAGCTTTGCAGCGCCAAAGGCACAGATACCTGCTTCACAGGCCAGGAGAAAAACTTTCTAAGAAACTAAAATATTATTGCTTTGATATAGACTTTATTGGTGAACACTGCATTATTCTTTGATTTTTAAAATATATTTCATTAACATAGACTTCCCAATCTCTCTCACAGTATTTTTTGTTTGTATTTGTTTTTTATTTTATATCAGAGAATAGTTGATTAACAGTGTTGTGTTAGTTTCAGGTTACAGCAAAGTGGTCCAATTATACATATACATGTATCTATTCTTTTTCAAATTCTTTTCCCATTTAGGTTATTACAGAATATTGAGCAGAGTTCCTTGTGCTATACAGTAGGTCCTTGTTGGTTATCTATTTTAAATATAGTTGTGTGTCTATGTTTAAATAGTATCAATATGTCTATGAATAATGTGGGATAATAAGAGTAATATATCATTATGGGCAGAATTTTGTCCCCCTGCCGTAGATTCATATGTTGAAGTCCTAACCCCCAGTACCTCAGAATGTGACTGTATTTGGACATAGGGTCTTTAAAGATATAACTAAGGTAAAATAAGCAGGTCCTCTGGTAATATGAGTGAGCCCTAATCCAATATGACTGGTGTCCTTACAAGAAGAGTGCCTTTGAACACAGACATGCACACACATAAAGGAAAGTCCACGTGAAGATAAAGGGAGAAGATGGCCATTTACAAGCTAAGGAGAGAGGCCTCAGAATGAAACAAGCCTGATGACACCTTGATCTTGGACCTCTAGCTTCCATAACTGTAAGAAAATTAATTTCTGTTGCTTGCGTCACCCAGTCTGTGGTACTTGTTATGAAAGCCTTAGCAAACTAATACATATATATTCAATTATCTTAAGTAAAGGAAAGTAAGTAAAACCTACTTATCATACAAAGTTCACCATGGAAAACAAAAGAATTATTAGTAGAGTCCTTGAAGAACGATAAGGGCAAAGGGGTGATGTAATTTTCTAACATTCTTTAACTATGCTAATCTTTATTACTATATCTATGCTATTAATATTATATTACTATCTCTAATTCTTTATCTATGCTAAATGAGTTACATATAAAAAATAAATTTAAGCACTGTCAAGCACTATAGTGGAAAAACCTTTACCTTCCCCAAAGATTAGTGTTGTTTTTAGATATTGATTCTACTCTTAATAGTTGCTGTATAAGTCATTCATATTCATCATATATTCTTTAAGAATTTAATAGTCAATATTTTTAATTAACTACTTGTGATTTGGGCAAATTGTGTTATGATAAAATATCTGCAATCTGCTGAGTACTTATTTTACCAAAGGTTGATTTTCCTAAAGTCTATATAGTAAATGCCATATTTACAGATTTTGAAAAGTAGATATAGGTATAGAAATGATTAAAATGAAAATCAAGAGGTTAGAGTTCTCATTTTGGGTTAAAGTAACTAGATACATTTAATTAGACCAATTATTCAATGCTTTAATTCTGTCTCCTTGTTGTCAAATAGAAAATGAAATGTAGGTTTTATTTCCTTCTATTTCTAAATCCTATTACCTATAGTCTGTGATAGGGGTCAGTATAGAACCAGATACTAATTATTTTAGGTGTTTTAGTCCATACAGTCTCTGTTGTGAGCTCAGCTCTGCTCAATTCAGTTGTTGTAGTGCAAAATCAGCTGCAGATACTACATAAAGAAATGAATGTAGCTGTATTTCAGTAAACTTCATGTATGAAAATAAGAAGTGGACCAGATTTGCTCCATATGCTGATTTCTATTCAGTAAGATTTACATATCACCATCCATAACCTCCTCAGATCTAAACAAACAAATATATATGTATATATAAATATAAATTAAATATATATACATATATATATACTTCCCTTTAGTAGAGAAATACATATATTCCTACTAAAGGGAAACAAAGCCGAAGATCTATGTCTCATTGACAAAATAAATATACATAATATAAAATTGTACAAAGATATTTGATTAAGCAAGTTGTAAAACAGTACATTAAAAATAGCAATAAATTTAAGTAGACACAAGTACTACCTAGACACAACTAGTGGCCTTATTGTAAATCAAAATAACAATGAGATAATGCTTTACAACATCAGTAAATTTTAAACGTTGTGATTACTACTATTTCTTTAGCATTGCAGGGGAAACAAAATTCTCAAATACTGCTTCTGAAAGAATGAATTATAATAGCCTTTTTGAAAAGCACTATGGTAATTACTCACTAAACTTTAAAATGCATGCTAACCTTAATGTTAATCACTCAAGAAGAAACTGGTAATCAATTGTCTTGTTATCAAATAAACTGAATTAAGTTAAAAACCTTCCATTAAAGAAAACATCACAAATAGATACGGTATGTTTATGAGGGTTTTTCATTTGTAATTTCATTTCTGGTAATATCTTTCTCTGATTTTGGTGTTAGAGTAATTCTGTCTCAAATTCAGCTGGGAAGTATTTCTTCCTCTTCTATTTTCTGGAAAAAGATTGTATAGTATAGGTATTATATATATATATATATATATATATTTTTTTTTTTTTTTTTTTTTTTGTGGTATGCGGGCCTCCCTCTGCTGCGGCCTCTCCCGTTGCGGAGCACAGGCTCCGGACGCGCAGGCCCATCGGCCATGACTCACAGGCCCAGCCGCTCCGCGGCATGTGGGGTCCCCCCAGGCCGGGGCGCGACCCTCGTTCCCCTGCATCGGCGGAGCACAGGCTCCGGACGCGCAGGCCCATCGGCCATGACTCACAGGCCCAGCCGCTCCGCGGCATGTGGGATCCCCCCAGACCGGGGCGCGAACCTCGTTCCCCTGCATCGGCAGGCGGACGCGCAACCACTGCGCCACCAGGGAAGCCCCAAGGTATTTTGACTACTTATATAAATAAAATATGAAGACCATTGCATTAAAATATTCTTTTATAATTTTGGTCATTGTTGTGTTCATATTGTTCAGGTGTTGTGCGTTGTTCACTGTTCAACAATGATCAAATTTCTGGTCAAGCTTTACAAACCATGGAAGGGTCAGAAACATGGTAACTTAAATGGGCATTACAACTCAAATGAGAGAAAGTAAATAAAATAAAATCAACTCTCTGGGAATAGCCATGGGTAATGAAGGGAAACGTAAGAATGCCAACCATATTTAAGATACTTTTAAAGAAAAAAAATTGGCTTAAAGTATTTCACTCTAAATTAATTTGTCAGCTGTCAATGAGAGAATGACACTTATGTACTACGAACACTTTTCACAGTGTAAATCCATTGTGCACAAGCCACATAAAATTACATCATACCAAACATTTCCATCTTTGGGAAATATGTCAGCATTCCACGTTGATCTCAGTGCCTTTTCTCACAGGTGCCTTCTCTGTCATCAAGGTTATCCTTAGCTTTACCTTCAATTTCTCCTTTGGCTCTGGTTCTGGTTCAGTTCTTCCAGTTCTAATGCTGTTTCGGGAGCAGTAATGATTGCAAGGTCTACAGTACCTGCCGCAGCAGCAGCCAGTCTTTTTCTTCTTGTGTTTTCTTGTGCTACTGGGTGACATACTGGACAGGAATGGAGATTGCCATGGATCAGAAGATCCTGAAACAGATCTGGGGGATGAGACCCTCATGAGAGACTGAGGGCTTGTTGAGGCTGCCTTCTTTTGATTTTTGTACTTATTGTTTTGAATTCCAGAGTCCTGGCCGTACAACTTGGGGATGTGGACTGCCTTCTTCCTGGTATGCTGCTGCTGCTACTTCTTTTAGGAAGGGAGTTGGGGGATGGCTGAGTGAGGAAGAACGGGTGAGAGGGGATCAAAGTGGTCTGAGGAGCTCCAGAGTTAGTGAGGACAAATGCTGTTTGTTTGCTTGTGGTGATGATGCCTCTTGGGTAAACAGGATCAGGGAAGACCCTTTCTTATGCTTCGATGATAATGAAGGTAAAAATCTCTTGGTGACTGACTGGGAAGCTTCTTTCAGAGGTGGAGAATGGGAGTCCCTGCGTTTCTGCGGTCAGATAGTGATGCCTTCTTTGGGAGTGGGGTGGGGGCTGTTCTTCTCTTTGGGGGTTGAAGGACAAAATCGCCTCTGTGTTCTAGAATAGTATCTTCTTGGGAAAGGTGAACAGATGTGGGACAGGAGAAAGGAGAGGACTGAGAAGAGGAGGGTGGGGGGAGGAAAAAGTGGTCGCCTTCTGATTGGCCGTGGGGGCAAATTCTCCGTCTACAGGGAGGGAATCCTCTTTCTGGCCCTCTTGTGGCGAAGCACCCCGGGAATGGGAAGGTGTCCGCAGCCTGCCTACCTCGTTATAATTCTCATGAGACCTCCTGAGTAGAAAGTTATTGAGGAGAGAAGGAGCCAGTCATATAAAGACTGCTGATTTTGTTGGCGATATTGACATCCCTGCTGTACCGAATCTGCTGCTCCATTTTGCCACTTTCTCTTTTGCCCTTTTAGATGACTCTAGTTTTGTAGGTTCGGGTGCTGGTGAGGGGCACTCTCATTTCTCAGTGCCTGTGAGTTTGGTCATGTTACCTGAATTTCCCTCTGGAGATACAGAAGCACCATTTTTCTTGTACGGTTGGACTGTACAGGGTTGAAAAATGACAAGCTTTTGGCAGGGGTGTTGCTGGAGGTGATAGCCAGTACCTTCTCCTTGGACTTGCTGAAGGAGATAACCTGCTACTTTTTCGTTGACCCTTAGGAGGTTTCTTCTGTGGTGATGTAGAAGGTGAGTAAGATGCTGAACTACTTCCAGATAAGGTTATGTATGAGCATCTTTTCTATTCACTGTAAATCTACTCCATTCATGCCTTGTTGGAGGAGACATCTGTCTTTGGTGAAGTTCTCCTTTGAGGAATGGCCACCTTCTTGGGGCTAGGAAGCCTTCCCTGTGGCTGTGATCTTCAACAGTGTCTGTGGCACTGGATTGGTTTAGAATCAGGACAGGTAGAATGCATTTGGGACCTCAATTTGGAACATGACTGAATGAGTCTTCTCCTTTTCTTTTTTGGGCTTTTTTGTCTGCATGTTTGTTTTTCCCAGAGAAGGTTCTCTAGACTTTGATACAGGTTCAGATTTGAGAAATTTTAGGCTATCACTAGTGGAGGTGACCTCTTACACTGGAAGTTCTTTTTTTTTTCTCTTTAGGTTTTGGGAGTTCTGAAGTTTTCTCTTTCATTTTTGGAATGAGGGATGGACTCCCCAGTTCTTGATTCTGTGAAGATGAAATGGACTATGACTGTCCTGTCTCCCTCTCCTGGCAGGGGAAGTTGGTCTTTTAGGGAAAGACAATCTGGATTAGCATCTTCTTGGACTTCTGGACCTTTCTGTTTCTCTGTTCTCCTTTCTTTTTTCCTTATCCCTCTTATCTTTGTCTTCATCTTGCTTTCTTATAGACGTCAAATTTCTTACACAATCTAGCTCTGTTATATTTATTCTTCTTTGAGTCTTAAGAAAGTAGAGTGGAATAAGGCCAGGTGTTCTTTTAATTAATTAATTAATTTATTTATTTATTTATTTATTTTTGGCTGCATTGGGTCCTCATTTTTGCGTTCAGGCTTTCTCTATTTGCGGCAAGTAGGGGCTACTCTTCGTTGGGAGCGCGGGCTTCTCATCGTGGTGGCTTCTTCTGTCACGAAGCATGGACTCTAGGAACACGGGCTTCAGTAGTTGTGGTATGCAAGCTCAGTAGTTGTTGTGCATGGGCTTAGCTGATCCACAGCATGTGGGATCTTCCTGGACCAGGGCTCGACCTGTGTCCCCTGCATTGGCAGGCAGATTCTTAACCACTGCGCCACCAGGGAAGCCCATGGCCATGTGTTCTTGTGCCTGTAGCAGCAGAAGCCATAGTTCATAAATTTTCTAAGTTTTCTTTCTTCTGTTTTTTCATTCAAAAAACGAGTCAGGTTCATATGATATTTTGGAGGCCTGGAATCTTCACTTCTAGCCAGTTAAACATAAACTCGATCATAATATCACTTTAAAATCCAAGTATTTCTGTTATTTGTTTTGCTATCCAAGGTTTTATAACTTCCAAATTTACTTTGCTCATGGTTTTTCCTGAGTCTTTTCTCATTCACTTGCAGATGGCCACCTTTTTGCTATATTCCACATGAGTTTTTTTCTCTGTGCAAACACACTTTGATAATCTCTTCCTCTTTTCATAAACACACTACTCCTACTGGATTAGGGCCCCACCCTTGTGATCTTATTTAACCTTAATTACCTCCATAAAGGCCCTATTCCAAATGCAGACACATTAGGGGTTAGGCTTCAACGTATAAATTTGAGGGTATACAATTCAGTTCATACAAAAGGGAACTGAAAGTAGAATAAAAACAGTTATAAACTTTATATTTCAAATTAATAATTTTACAGTGAAGAAGGTGGGGATGAAAAGAATTAACCTATGTAACTTTGGAAAATAGTATTTGGCTGAGTAATATAAGACTAAAGACAAAGGAACTGTACACAAATACTGTATTTTATCAGTAATATTTAGTAATTTTTTTCATATGGGTGTATGGATTACAGTTCTAAATCTCTTTCATTTGCATATTAGTTTTAACAAATAAGTAAATGCAATTTTGCATCTTAGATTGGACTTTAGAGCAGAAAAAGAATATTAGTTGAAAAACAGGTGAAATCAAAATAAAATCTAGTTTAGTTATCAGCATGGTGCTAATATTAATTTCTCTTTTTTAATAATCATATTATGAATATTCAAGATGTTAATATTAGGGGAAAATGTGTGAAGACTACAAAGGAAATGTCTGTACTATTTTTGTAGCTTTTCTAAACATACAAAATTATTGCAAAAGGAAAAAGAAAGGACGTGAATCATAAATATAAGTGTAAATTTCAGCTCTGAAATTTACTTACAATTACACTGTGTTTTCTTGCTCTAAGTGTCACCAAAGTTTATACCTAGATATACAAAAATGAAATTGTTCATGTTTAATTTTTCAGTTGCAATTATTATATTTGATATATACACTTTGATTTCCTTCTAAAGTTCTCAAAGTTCTAAGATAAATTTTATTTAAAACTTAAATACACTTTGTGAAAGTATTTTCAGAAAAAAATTTTAAGATTTCAGAAAATGCAACAATACTGTATAGGGTAGATTGGAATATTGTGTTAGATTACTTTTTCTACTTCTTTTCAAATAAGATAAAGAAAAGGAAATTTTCAAATAAGATAAAGAAAAAGAAGCTTCATGACTTGGTGAAATGACTTGAGACCTTGATAGCAATGCATTCTGCAGAAGAGGTAATAGGAATAACTGTATAACTGGCATTGTTTCTCAAGAAATCATTATGTACCCAATGTAGCATGTGTCATTTCAATATGACAATAATTAAATTACCTCAACTGGTGCATGCAAGTGTGAGTTAGTTTAACACTTGATGAATATCTGAGTTTTACAATTCTAGGGAATGTTACTTGAGGTATGCTTTGAATAGGTGATTTTAATACACATTAATTTGATATATATCTCACTTCCTATGGCTCATAAATTTTTAAAAAGATGCTTTTTTAAATTAAAATTTTAATTAAAAATTCAATATAAAATTTTCTTTCTCAAACCTTCTCTTCCTTATCAAACAAAGAATGACTTAGACTTTTTGTTGTGATGGTAATGGTGGCAGTAGTTCTGAACAAGGAAAAAATACAGAGTACTCAACTAGATATAACACATTCTAGTCAACTTCATAAAGTGGCGTGATTAAAAGACACTTTTAGGAATTATAGTGGAGTCCTTTTCTAACCCAGGATGTCAGTATTCAAAGTAAAAATAGGTTCAATTATCATTTCACCTAATGTTTAATACACTTACAAGGTTATTTTTAAAAGCCACTTGTATTACTCAGATATGAAGATAACTAGGAAAGAAATGGCTGCATAGATGTATTGCTTTGATTAATAAAGTGTTATTAAGGAAAGGTAAATGAGATTTTTCTATTGAATATTATTAACAGGAGGAAAGTAAATTTAAAGAAGCAAATTAACACTATTAGTATCTCCTCAGCATACACTTAAAAGAACACAATTTGAAGAAGTCCAGGTACAGGATATGTACTGGTTGTATTCCTTTTTAATTATTCCTTCAATAATCAAGTCAAAATATAGTAGACTTCATTAAGCCATCTTTAGATTACCAACAGGTTATAAGATTTGGTTTCTGAGGTTTTTCAGGTGAATGGTGTTTATAATATATTATTGTCATACTTATTATGAAAGAAGATAATCTGAACCCTGCTATTTTTAGATTGATTTAAATAAAATAATAAATTGAAAAATCAGACTCACATGGACAGACTTTCTAAAAATGTTGATAAAATTATTTTAAATTTCTGTGGACTAAAAGGAATTCTAATCCTCCTGAAGTCCTAAATCTTTGAATATAGTACAGAAAAATTACATATTCTAGGTAATTAGAGCAAGCTTAATATACAGAAGCATCTACCAAAACTATAATATGTCTTCTTACATCAATAAATGTTTCTAAATACTATCTTAAAAATAATTTAAGCTTATGATCAACATATTTTTAAATTTTAATAAAGTTAACAATAGCACTGTAATAAGTTAACAGTTTCAGCAGAAAAAAAATCACAAATTTCATATAGTGCTATTTTCTCTTATCAGAAAACACATATTGTGTTAGACTTTCATGGGGTATTTGAGTGACGTTGTACTGACAAAGATGCTCTAAGGCCTTGCTTCTCAAGGTGAAGTACAAAGACCTGCAGCAACTGTATCACTTAGACGTTTGTTAGAGATGTAGAATCTTGGACACTGCTGCAGAATTCTTGGATTATAAATTGCATTTAAAGTTTGGCAGATACTATTCTAAGAAACTGATTCTCCAATTTGGCTATACATTGGAAACACTGAGAATTAAAAACAAACAAACAAAAAGCATTGATGCCATTTATGCTCTAGAACTTTTGATTTAGTAAGCATGAAATGCAACTTAGACATGGATTTTTAAAAGCTCCCAGGTGATTCTAATAAGCGGCAAAGTTTGAGAGCTACTGCTCTAAGAAACATAATCAATCGCCAGTAGGTAACTTGTTGACACCTGTTACCCACCCAACAAAAGTCAATTATTAATACATTGATAGTTATTTTTATTTCTGTTAAAGAGGAATTAACTTATTTCAGGAGTTTCTTTTGAAAAATATATCCAATGTTGTATATAGTTCATAGGATTATAAATTAGATAAGAGTGTCACTTCATGAAGTTTTCTCTTTAAAGGGATGGTTGACAATTCATTTGTAGTTAAGAATTCCATTTTAATTGCTTCATTATTAACATGCTGTGTATCTATAATTTTATAGTTTTCTTAAATTAATCATGTTTTAAACACCTTTTGCTTTAATCCAATTTCCAAGTATAAATTCTTTTTTGAAATTAAAAAAACCCAGCATTTATTTATTTTTGATTATTTAAATATTTGCTTATGCTGGAGTTAGTTTATTTACAGCCTTAAATAGAAAGTTACTAAGAAGGTCACATACTGTTCTTCATTACCCTACACAGTGCATTTAAGCTTTTTTTCCCAATGAAAAGTGCATATTTTAATCTGTACTAGGCATTTTTTTAATAGAGTTCTATTTGTCTCAAGTATTATGCCCTTAGGGTACAGGTATCACTCCTGAAAGCTGTTTTATATCATTTTGGATAGTACCAATGTATAAATGACTATTTAATAAATAGCTGTGGTAATGCTTTTCCTGAGGCAACAAAAGCATGCATTATGTGTAATAATATAGTATTCATTTCTGTTGAACTATCTGAAGTTAATAATTCCATATTATAATTTAGAGTTCTCCCTGATGACCCTTCCAATATATTTATAAATGGTATGTCTCTGTTTTTGTTTTTAAAAGAACCATGCAGCAATAACTCTTTTCAAAAATTTCCTTCACTATACACTTTAACTTATATTTGTCCTTGTGTGATGTATGCACTTTCTAGAGATTGTGGTCATAGGTAAATAGGGAGATGGAGCTGTTAAATGTAGAAAATTAGATAATATATTTACGTACCTATAACTAGCTAATTAACATCTTAATTAAAAGTCTAAATATACTGATTTTAACTAATTTAGAAACATATTGTATCAAATTATAGTGTCAAGATGACATAAATTATTTAATTACCTTTAATCTGATGAAAGTCATTCTATTATCCATACACTTTCTAATTGCTATATAATCATCAATATAGTTTTAAAATATTTTAAAAGTGTTTATGCATGAAAATATACAAAGAGAATTATATATCCTTGGCTCTTCACTGCTTTAAAGAGAGCAAAAGTCATCATCTCCACAGTCCAGTCCACAGCGTTAGCTTTAGATTTTTGACACCAGAAATCCTGATGCCTAGATTAATGTCCAGTGAGTTTTGACTGGGTATTAATCGGTCAATCAGCCAAAACTGAGTTGCCATTAATCTAGGCACCAGGAGTTCTGAGCTTTCATGATAACACATTTGGAAATCCTGAATTTTAGATTCTGATTTATACATATAGTTGTAATCAAAGTTGTGGATGGAATTTTGATGCTTTTAAATAAAAAAAGATATTTTGGAAGTTGCAGTATATTTTGTGATATATAAGCTTTTGCCTTTGTCCCATTTTAAAAATAAAATTAATTTAATATATTATGTATACTATATACCTGTAGAATTCCTACATGAACTTTTTCCCTAAGAGAAAAAAAATAAATAAAACAAGCAGCCCTCCCCACAAAAAAAGACTTTATTCCAAAGCACAGAATGAAGGAGAACTGTCTCATGCCAAAAACATGAAACATGAAATTTAAAATAGGGTAAAAATAACGTTATAATACTTATATAAAAACTGAATTTCAAGAACACAGTATGATTATAAGCACTTACTTAGGAATCTTAACTCCTTCTATACCTAAAACACTGACAGAATTAGTTGTAAAGATAACCATTGAAATTTTGGTTTCCACTACTTGGAATTTAATATAACCATCATCATCCACTTCTTAAGACTGTTGTGCACTAATTAAAGACTATAAAGCATCTTGCAAATAAAATACTACATACATGCCTAATAAGACTAATAACATTTGTAATGATACCAGCTGTTGTAATCCAACAGATATACATAATTAATGGCAGTTGAAGTTTACCTACAGCTTTTCCATCTGTTTCTTTAGAATACAATTTCCCGAATTAAAAAATGATGCTTTTACTTTAGAAGTCAAGGTTTTTCTTCACTTTCTAAAATATGTATAGGTTTTATATATGGCCTAAAAATAAACTTAATTTCTTGTTTCAAGAAGACACCCAAAGTGAGCCTTATGAAAAACACATTTGGAAATATTATCTCTTTCTCTAATCTTTTTTTGTACATAAGTCAAGTTTCAATACCTTTTTTTGGAAATGAATGATAACAGTAGTTTAACTTGATTTGTGTCACCAACTTTGTACAAGGCTATATACCAAACGCTACATGTTCCATTCCTTAGGCAATATCCAAAATAGGGCTGAAGGTAAGTATTGCTAATACCTAGACGTTATAGTTTAGGAAACTAAAGGTAAATGAAGTATTGATAGATGACTTTCAAAAATTAGAGAAATTATCTTCATAATTTAACAGAGGATAAAAAATAGAGAAAAAAATCTAAAGTCTACTGGCAACAATAAAAAGAGAAAATGGATATAAACATAGATTATACATTATGCCCTTGAAAAAAATCAACTCTGTGTTTCAACATGAGTTGGATGATGTTCCTCATAACACTACAGTTTCCTAATGCAGAGAGGTTGAGCTGGGAGTGTACTGAATATACTCAAATGCAGGTTTCATATTGGAGAGAATAAAAGTATAAGTTAAGTAGATGTTGGTAAAACAATTAAAAGCCTCAAAAATCAAATATGTCTTTAGCTATTTGGAATGGATTCCAGAAGACATTTATTAGGACCCAGAAGAGCACATAACTGAGGAACCTATACCCGGAGGGACACTGTTCCATTTCTCCCCAATCTCATGCTTTTGTATCCCAGAAAATTAGATAGAAAACAAGATTTAGACTTGAAACAAACTTAGCAGTGGAAAAGAAATTTATCTGAATCAAGTGGGGTGAATATTAAGAATTCAGTCACACTAAATCAGAGTAAAGGGGGAAGTTCTGGACAGAGCTATCCACAAAACTTAAGCATAAAGAAGATAATAAACATTATTAGGAATTATGGATATTCTTCTGTAAAGCAATGAAAGAAAATAATCCAGCATTAAGATGAAGAACTCTGTAAGAAAACATAACTCCAGGTAATAAGTGCATATCACAGTATAACAAACACCACAGATAACAGTATGTACAAACTTAATAAAAATATAGAGACAATAGAAAAAGAATTCAAAATCCATATAAAATTAACAAATAATTGGATGAAAAGTGTGATTTTTATAGTTGAGGAAAGAAATTCAGAAAAAAAAGCAATGGTAATGTAATAAATAAATAAGGAACAGGCAGACACATAAATAGCTGAAAAATTCAACTGTGGCATGGAGGAATAAATTCAACTAATCATATTGAGTACAAAGGAAAAAAGGCAACATATAAAACATTTGAAGAGAGAACAGTAGTTCTGAATTACAAAGATTATCTAATACAAGAATAATTGTTATTGTTGAAGTATCAATAGAATAACTGAAGAAAAGGAGTAGAAAAACTGTTGAGAATTAGAATACAAAATGCATATTAATTCCAGTAATCAAAGGACGAATAAAATATGCAGACTAAAAGGGCACAGCATATAAGAGAAAACATTAAAACAGTTACCATAGAAACATAACTTTTTTCAATTATATTATTTAACTTCTAACATGAAGGAAGAATTCTTCAAACAACCTATATGGAAAAGTAAGTTGCCCTCAAGGGGAAAGATTAGTAAAATTTCTCCATCAGTGCTATTGTAGAAAAAATGTGGAAGTTGTGGTTTTGGATGATATTTGGCTTCTGTATTTTTACATTTTGAATTATTCTGTTTTTTTAGAGAATGTATCATTTCTATAAATATTATAAATTCATCACTATAAAATCTACATGTATACCCATAATCCTTATTTCAAAAGTAAACATTTCATACATATTTGTATCATACTGTAAATATTTTATTAATCTGAAATTGCTCTGTATATAATCTGCAATAGCCTGCTTTCTTTAATATATTTAAAGATGTTCTATGATTGGCTTTTAGCTTTTAGGTGCTATTCTAGGTTATGAAGTTATAGCAATGTCTGTCCTCAAGAAGCTTGCATTATAAAGGAAGGAGATAGAAAACAAACATAATACACAAACTTTAAGCATATTATAAGTTGATATGTTCCCTGGATGAAATAAAATAAGAAAGAGTACAAGAAATTTAGGGTGGTGATGATGGGCTAGTGGTTTGGCATTTTAGATGAGGTTGTTGGGTAGACATCTCTGAAAATTAGTAATCTGAGCAAAAACTTGAATGAGGCCCCAGGACTTTAGCCACAGAGACATCTAAAGGAAGTACTCTGGGGTGAGAGAGAAACATAGGTGAAAAATATCCTGAAGCAGAACATGCCTCACATTTTGAATAATGAGCAAAGAAGCCAATGTGTCTGGAGCAAAGTGAGGAAAAGGAAAAATATTAGGAAATAAGGGCAGAGAGATACAGGTGGTTAAGGGGTTTGTACTCTGAATGAAATGGGGTGCTATTTGAGGATTCTGAGCAGAAAAGTGACATGCTGTGTGTTCCATTTTGAAAGGATCACTGGTGTTGTGATGAGAATATACTTTAGGGGGCAAAGTTGGGGGAGGCTGAGTACTTTGGAGGCTAAAACAATAACCTGGATGAGAGAAAATAGTTGCTTGGACCAGAAAGCAGTGAAGATGGCAGTGGAGCATTTAGATTGTGAATGCCAATGCACACATACACACACAGACACACATGCACTTGATCAACTCTACTGAGGTATAATTTACACATAGGCATCATAAGTGTGATATTCAGTGAACTTCAAAAATATATACATTGTGTAGCTAACAAAATTAAGACATAGAAAATTTCCATCACCACCAAAATTCCTATTACGCTCTTTTGTAGTTAATCCGCCCCTCCATATGCAATCCTTGTCAGCCACTAATTTGTTTTCTGTCATAAGTTTGTTCTTTACTTTCATGTCAATGAGAGTATACAGTATGCTATTTTGAGATATTATTTCTTTTGTTCTGCATGATATTTTTGGATCAATCAATGTTGTTGCTGCATATATCAGTAGTTTATTTCTTTTGCTGAGTGATACCTTATTTAGGTATACAATAATTTGTATATTCATTCACGAATTGATGGAAATTTTGGTTATTTTTAATTTGGGTTATTATAAATAAAGCTGCTATGAATATTCAAATATAAATATTTGTGTGGATATATATTTTCATTTCTCTTGCATAAATATCTGGAAATGGAATGGTTAGATCATATGTTAGGTGTATGCTTTACTTTTTAAAGAAATTTTTTTCCAAAGTGCTTGTATCATTTTGCATCCCTATCAGCAATGTATGAGAGTTTCAGTTGCTCAAAATCCTTGCTAAAACTTATTGTCTATCATTTTTCTAGTGGGCATGTAGTGGAATCTAGTGATTTTAATTGGTATTTCTTGATGACTAATGATGTTGAAAATCTTTTCCTGTGCTTAATGGACATTTATATATCTTTTTAAAATTATCTGTATGAATTATTTTTTCCAGTCATTTGTCTTATTATTGAGATTTAGGAATCCTTCATATATTCTAGATTCCATTACTTTTCATGAATATGTTGAGATGTTTATTAGTCATCCAAAGGAAGGACCTAAAAATGAAGAAGTTCAGAGAAAAGACCCATGCTGGAAATCCAAATTTTGGAGTTGTCACTATATAATATATGACACTTAAAGCGATGAGACTGGGTGAGATAGAAACCATAAGCTTATTATTAATAAAAAAAAAAAAAAAGAGGAGATCTAAGGACTAAGGAACACCAGCAATAACATTTGGAAAGAAAGGAAGCCAGCGGAGAAAACAGAACGAGTAGCTTGTATGGTAGGAGGAGGCCAGTGATAAAAGCCTATAAAGGATGAGGATTTATCAGCTATGTCAAATGCTGCCAATGGGTTGAAATAAATTGTGGACAGAAAATTTACCATTGTTTTTAACAGTAGAGGTATCTGGTGACTTTAATAAGAACCGTTTGTATGTAGTTGTGGTGTCAAAAACATAATTGGTGTGAAATTAAAGACAGAAAGGATGACTAATGAATTAATAAAGATAAGCAGTGATCATCACTTTCCTGTTATGAAAAAAATCCAGTCACAAATTATGGACCTTATAATAGATGCTCACAACACCATCTGTAAAGTAGTCCTGCAAAAAATTAAACTTGAGTCTAGAGAGTGTTAAGTAGTACCATACGTTGCTATATATAACAACCAGACTGTAGGAAAAATAACTTGGTTCTGAAAATAAATAAATGGAAAAAAACAATATGATGAAGGCAGAATCTATATCCCAAAGTAGATAATAATAAGTTTACAATCAGTCACAAAAAGTGATTAATTTCTTAGATACTGATTCAATCAGACTAGAATGAAACACATTTGTGAGAAATTTTGACAGCTCATTGGACTTTGAAATATTATTGAAGAAATAACTTTGTTTTGAAATACTTCGGATTTTTTAAAAAGTCTCTGTCCTTCAGAGAGACATGCTGGAATATTATGAATAAATTGTTATACCTGGAAATTGTTTCAGAACAATTTAAAATGAGGAAAGAGATTGGGGGTACAGATAAATTAATGTCTGTGAGTTAATAATCAGTGAAGCTGGGTGATGTGTATGTGTACCCATTATTATATAATTCTCTCTCTTTTTTTTTTTTTTTGGCTGTGCTGCGCGGCTTGAGGGATCTTAGTTTGCTGACCAGGGATCAAACCTTGGTCCCTGGCAGTGAGAGCACCGAGTCCTAACCACTGGTCCATCAGGGAATTCCCTCTAATTTTTTATATATTTGATAATTTCCATAATAAAAAGTTAAAAAAGTAAAGAGCTCAGATAATTTATTTAACATTAAAAGAGAGAATGAATAGGACGAGAGGTATCAAGGAAAGCAAGTATCAGTGACTTCCAAGGAATTATTCTATATTTTAAGTCCCTTTTTTTTTTTTTTTTTTTTTTTTTTTTTTGTGGTATGCGGGCCTCTCACTGCTGTGGCCTCTCCCGTTGCGGAGCACAGGCTCCGGACGCGCAGGCTCAGCGGCCATGGCTCACGGGCCCAGCCGCTCCGCGGCATGTGGGATCCTCCCGGATCGGGGCCCGAGCCTTTATCCCCTGCATCGGCAGGCGGACTCCCAACCACTGCGCCACCAGGGAAGCCCTATGTTTTTAAAAACAATGAAACCTCAAGAGGGTTGTTAGATGATGACAGAGATAACATCTTGCCTGTAAGCTGACAGGAATGATTCAGTGGAGTTGAAAAGTTGATGGTGTAAGGGAGAGAGGACATCCTTGCTGAGCTAAAGTCCTTGGATAGGCAATATTGGCTCCTCAGATGGAATCTGGTACACAAGTGGAGTAGTTGTCCTTAGCCTAAAGCACAAACCGTTCATCTTTGGTGTAAAGAGAGAAGGTGGCTAATAGGGGTACATTGCTGGAGAGCAAGTCACATGGTAGTGGGAGTTTGAGCAAGTTCTCTTCTGCTTGAAAATGAAGGAAGAAGCAGGGTCATCAGTGGAGAAATAAGTTAGCAGAGGAGGTGTTGCTGATTTGAGAAGAAAGGAGAACTCTTAAAGATTCATCTAGAAGCGTGGAAGAGGTAGTAACTAGAGGAATGTAGTGTGCATGCCAGAAAGCATCAAAGGCTCACTTAAGATTTATGGTCAAGAATTTGAAATGAAATCCGTTAGCATAGTTTTGAAACATTTTATCCATGAAATCAGCATAGATCTATCTGCAGCCAATTCTTTTATCTCTAATTGGTTTCCTAGACTGAGTCTTATTATTAGAAACATATATATGATAATAATCTCCTCACAACTAATGATTTTCTGTTCTTAGAAAAAAAGGAAAATCTTGAGGAATAAGGTCATACATAATTTTGTCTTTACCTAATTCTCCAGGCTTATTTTAACCTCTCTCTAGTTGTCTCCATTCTCTTCTCAAAAGCCTTCTTTACTTGCTTTGTCCAAGTAACAGTTTCCCAACAATATGTGTAACTAAGTGAGTAAAGGACATGATTAATTAATGGATAGTTAATACCCAACTGTTTGTCATTTAGGTTGTATAAAGCAGTTTCCCAGGCAGACTTTCTGGGAATGTTATATATTTTAGACTAGAGACCATAATTTATTAATTTTTGTACTCCAAAGATCTAGTAAGATGCCTGAATTAGGCATGTAGGAAAATGCCTAAGTGGTAAGCTCTTAATAATTGTTTGTTGAATGAAAACATTTAATACATCTTTTCAACATTTTATACATTACCCTTACATGGAGAAACTTACTTTTTAAAATAAAACAGTGAAATATTCATTTTTAAGTTTGCTAAAGAGTTGGTCATACTGTAGATCTTAACATATATGTGATCATAAAAATACAGAAAAAAATATAAATTAATTATACCTTCAGATATATTATAGGTATATACCCATATTTAACTAAAATAACCCATATGCCCAGTGCCTAGAACAATCTGGCACATAATAGTATAAGGGAGAAAAAAGTTTTCCTCCACTTTCTCAGGGTTCCTGGCTGGGTCTGAAAATTAAACTGACAAAAATTAATAGGAGAAAAGCATACAAATTTTATTAAGTTCTTATATGCACATAACAGCCTCCATAAGAGAATAAAGAACTGATGAAGTGACCAGTGCAGGAAGTTTTTTTTAGGAAAAACAAAATTTTATGAAGAATTCGCAGTACAGAGGATCTCATCTAGGACTAGCAAATGATGAAGTAACTAGGAAGACAAAGGTTAGTTTAATATGTTTTGTTTGTACAGATTTCTTGGCCCCTGATTCCCCAGGCCTTCCCTTTTCCTGGTACAAGGAGGGTACCTTTTACATGGGAGTTTTATGGCCTGTTTCAGGGAAGAATGGTGAAGGCAGGAGGTCAGAGTGACTTTAATGCTGCTTCTTTTGTTTTTTTAAAATTCCTTTAGCTTATGATATTTAATATGCTAAGGTGTCATATTTTGGGGTAGCATGTTCTAAACCTCATCAATAGTATGATAGATGCTCAATAAATACTTTATGGATGAATAAATAAGTAAAAGAATGGATGAATTATATATATAATATATTGGATATATATATATGCATATATGTGTGGTTTTTTTTGTTTATAACATAGTACAGAGTACTTCTTCTTAAATCAATACTTGTGCCTCCATTGTTCCATCTCCCCTTAATGTTTGACGTTAGCACATTTCACATTTGGGAAGTCAGAAGTTATATTTATCACCAGTGAAAGGGCACTCTTGCACCAGAGTATCTTACTCTTATTATCCTGGAGCTTACATTGCATGTAAGATTCATCAAAACTTACACATTCGTGAGCATCTCCCATATTGTCTGGATGAGAAAAGTGACACAAAAGGTAATGAATGGGCATAGCAAAGGTCACTCAGATGATTTCACTGCCAGAATAAAACCCAAAGCTCTTACTGTTAGTTTACTAAATATTGCATGATGCTTTTTCTTAAATATGCCAAGAAATTTGCATTTGCAATAATAACTTGATACATAGTTATTTTAAGGAGAAGTAGCTTATCATAGTGATTAAGAGTGAATCTTGAAGTCAGATACTAGGGTTCAAATCTGTCTCTTCAACATACCTTAGACAAGTTACTAACCTTTCCATGTCTTAGTTTCCTCATCTGTAAAATGGCTATAATAGTAATAATAATAAAGTAATTACAAGTACTTCATAGAGTTGTTTATTGATATTGAATTAAATGGGATATTATTTGTAAAAGTGCTTAAAAAGTGTCTGGCTTATAATAAGTGATATATAACTAAATATGTGTAAAATTTATTTTCATTTGTTATGCCTCTGGTTTCAAGCATGATTAGAGTAGAAGATTAGCAAGTAGTTGTAACTCATCTTTCTTACATTTGGGACCCCAGAGAGAGAAGGAAAAAATAAGGGAAAAAATGATGAAGACAAATTTCATTGTTCACATGCTAATCACACCTCTTAATGGCCTTTTTTTCATGAAAAGATAATGGAGATAATGGGGAATCCTTATTTATGTAATGCTTCTACCAGGATTTAGTTGGTCACTTTAGTTTATAATAACTAAACAGAACTTATGCATTTTAGGGGCCATGGCACACTGGAAAATACCACTAGTATGTAATTTTTGGAGAATTAATTGAAAATCTTTTCCTTTGGGTAAGTGATGCCCTACATTCATTTTTTGAAGGCCTGAAAAGCCAGATTACATCCAAACACAACAAAAAAAAAGAATGAGGGGAGCCATTTTTGAGGCTAAAACAGTCTCTATGACATGTCAGTGTCTGGGGATTAAATCAAATCCTTTCAATTCTTAGTAAGTTTGATATTGGGGAAGATATTTGATTCTTCTGAGTTAAATGTGGCAAGCTATCTCTTTCTTAACACAGAGTGGCACTGTGTAAATGACTGTCTTTCAGACCCACAGTTCATAAGTGTCTAAGTCACCATTGGTCACAATCAGGATGAGATGGAAAACAAGATGAGGGTTTGATGCCATGATGGTGTCTACTCATCTTTGATATGAAGTGTGAAAGACTTGAGGTAGGTTTTGTGGGACAGTCTGACCAATGGAATTTAGAAAAATTAGACTTAAACTCAGAGAACTAGCTAATTGGGTGGACACAGAACATGCTGCTGGGCAGAAAGGGAAATTAACAAAAATTTCAATTCTCTACCTGTTGTGAGCAGTTGAACTCAAAAATAGATGACTGAAAGACGCTTTCTTAATAGGATAAAAATAAATAATATCAGAAATTCCAGTCAGTGGAAAAGGCTTCTTATGATTCCACAGCCATCTGGGGGACTGGTATATTTATAACTAACTTAATGAAAACCACTGATTAAACGGTATGGTATATAAGAATGAAGGTCATGATCAGGTGACCATGAAATCCCAAGGCTATTCTGTTAAATAATTAGGGTTCTTTATAGCAGAAGCCTGGCAAATCATTATTGGCATAGATGCCTAAATTCTTAGACTTAACTATGGAGTGGGGTGGAGGATCTCTATTTCCAGAAAATGCTAAATGGAAAAATTTCTTTAGGTTGGTAAATAATCCCCAAGTAAACTTGTATGAGCAGACATTTCCGGGTAATGGTTATTTATTAACTTGCTACAGCTGGTGAATTAGGCAATATGCCAGATATACTCTGATAGGGGTAACTGCCTACATTCCTTTTGAGGTAAGATAAATGTTATAAATGTGGGCAATTCTAAACTGGCTTTATGATGACACATTTAATCACAGGGACTATGATATATATTATAGTATGACAAAAGATTCCCCACTCTTCTGTGCCTTCTGTAACCTTGTTTTTGGGTCTAGTGAATATATAGGAGGCAGTAACTCACCGAGTTGTTCTCCATATAGGAAGTTTCATGATATGAAAAATATGCCAGCCATTCAAAAGAAGCTGTGTAATGGGAGGAAACAGAAAAGATAGAGAAGAAAATGTTAAGGTATACCTGACACAACTGGGTGGACTTGTTTGTTGAGATGGCCTTCAAAAAATGGGATAAAAAAGAGAAACTTGACAGGATTCCCATTAAGGAGTCAGTTGCTCACTATTAACATAGGGTGGGATGTAGAGGTGAGAGAACTGCTCTACCCACCTCTTACATTGCCATGTCTAATATTCTCTCTTTATTTGAGTTTAAAGAAATTCAAATGCAATTATGAAGATGATGCTTTAGAAGGAAATATATTGTATGGACAGGAAGTAAGGGAGAGGGGTTGTAAATTTATATTCTAAAAGTGAAGTGGAAGTAAAAAAGGCTGCTTATCTAACCCCTGAATGGGCATCTTAAGACATATGCAAAGAATTGGGTGACATATTCAGGGCATAATATGCAACACATTTTAGATTTTATACAAGAGTTCAATATAATCCCTCTGTTAGACACAAATGGCACTCTGATGGGCCTGAAGACTATACTGGGAACATATGAAGATGTGTGGTAGAGGAAATTAAAGTGAAACTTGAAAAACAAATTATAAAGTTGTACTGGAGAGATTAACCTGTGGTCACATAGACTTTACCAGAGTGGATAAATTGGGTGGATATTGTGTATGAATGGGGCATGTTTCCCCTACCCTTTCCATAGGCCAATTCAGTTCTTCAACCAGTTAATTGGTCAAACTAAATATTGGACTTCTCCCATCTCTCCTCGACAGTAAATATTAAGCAATACAGTATTCCAGGAGGTCTATGAGAGGTCACTATTATGATTAAGGGAATGGTTGAAGGGAGATTTTTAATTCCCCCTAAAGTCGTTTTATCAGTCTTATATAGCCAGTATGCAAAACAGATGACTCCAGGAGTTTGACAATAGATGAACAGAATTAAACAAGGTGATTCCTTAGATTGATTCAGCTGTACTTGATATAGGGTAGGCTCCATAGCAAGTACAACAAGCCAAGGGGGACAGCAGGTCACAAGGCTAAGGCCTTTATTTCCATACAAATTTGGAGTCCATCCAAGCACAGAGGTAAGGTTGCCAGATTTAGCAAATAAAACATAGAAGCCCAGTTAAATTTGAAATTCAGATTTAAATTTTTTTTTTTTTTTTTTTTTTTTTTAGTATAAGTGTGTCCTAGATATTTCACGGTACAAAAAATGTATTTTTTCTTGCAACTCCATGTGGCATTCTTCTAGGTTGGAATTTGGTATACAGTTATTTTTTTTGCTACAGCGATATTTGAATTTCTGTAATCTAGTGAGACAGGGTTTGGACTTGGTAACCATTTAAAATATTTTAATGCACAACATTGATTATATCATGAGTTGCCTCCTCTGAGGAAGAAGCACAGGAAGAGTTAAGGACTATAGTCACTCATACTACAAATAGAAACTAACTGATAAATCCAACTAAAATTCAAGTGTCAGGGCAGTCTGTGAAATTCTTGGGAGTTCTCTACTCAAAGGCAGCCTGTGCAGCTGCTTTTCACAGCCCATTAAATAGACACTCACTACCTGGTTATGGGATGTTTGTGTAAATTGCCTTAACCATAAAAGGGCATCAGATTATTCAGGAGCCAGAAATACTGATCATGGCTGGGATGATATGAGAGATATTCAAATATAGAGTAAGAAGCCCAGTAAAGATTACTCCTAAGATGGAAGTAATATATTCATGGGCATACTAACCAGGAAAAGTTCAAAGGGATCCACCTTGTTCATGAGAAAATTAATTCACTGCCCATAGGACTGAATATAGAGTACTCCAAGGACTTCTCTGTCCTCATTGCTACATAAGCTGAACAATATGATTCTCCCAAACTGAGCAAAACAGACTTCCAGGTTCCCAACTGAGGATTTCATTGTTGGTTGGAAATCATCTGTGATATGCCCTGCAGATGGTAAAATCTTAGTGGCAGAAGGTCGGAGCTGAGAGTTGTTTATTTTGTGGTGAAGAGAAATTAGGCTTGGGTGCTTAGGGCACTGTTTGAATATTTACAGATTGTTGGCCAGTAGCTAGTGGACTTGTAATATGGACAGGCAAGCAGAATGCTAGATACCTAGACAGTAAAAGCACCATCCTATGGGATTCTCAGTAAAGGAAATATCTATGGGAATTTACAGAAAGAATGAAAGTTGTTCATGTAGATAAGTGTGTGTGTGTGGATGTGTGTGTGGCAGACAAACAATCACAAACAAAAATCAGTTGCCAGTTCGGAAAGGAATTAGAATGCTAAGGCAGATGGCTTTTTCAGACCTCCAAGGCTTTCTCTCTAGGTATATGAAACATTCAAAAATGGAGGTGCTCATACCATACACTGATGGACAGAGAGAACACATATTACCCTGGCATCCTATGAAACTGCTCTAAGGAGAAGAAACTATACCCATTTTTGACAGGAGAGAACTCACTGAAAATGGTTTGACAAATAATTCCCCACAGTCAAGAGCTCTACCGTATCTAGCAATTAGATTATATTGTACCTATACCAATAGCTCCATGGACCTATACTGATAGCCTCTGCAAATTGTTGTTAACTGAGATTGACACTTATTCTACTTTATGCTTTACTTATAACAGAAGTAAAAGTTTGAAAGAGCAAATTTTCTATCAGTTCAGACTACCTGAATATATTTCTTTTAATCATATTATACACTTTTTTGCTACCAATATACCAAAAAAAAAAAAAAAAAAAGGCATGGAAACACTACCAGGACGAACCGTACTCCTATCACACCCTCAGAACACTGATCTCATTTAAAATTAAAATGAGTAATTGAAGTACTTGTTACTCAAAATAAGTGACGAAAATGTTTAAAAGTGTAGATTAATTATTTAAATGATTGTGTTCTCGTGTTGCCTATGAAAGTAATTAAGCCAGGGCCTTGAATGGAAAGGTTTCAAAGATTACACATGAGAATGAGAAATGGGAGATGATGAAACTACAGAACTTTCTATCTTTCTGACCTCAAAAATTTTTCTTTGATTTTGTCTGATCCCAGAGTCTCAGGTTCAGGTGGACCTATAGAAATCCCAAGAGGTTAATATCAATACACAAGACATATTACATATGCTGTTATATTTGACAACTTCTGTTCCTAAATGTACTGTAGAATGTTTCATCACTTCACTCCATGTAGAGTGAATTGGGGTTGACTGTGACTGTAAGTCCATGACCACCAACAGAGACAGAGACAGTCCTGTGGATTTTTTTTTTTTTACTAGTCTAGTCATTTGGCAACCATCTCAAGTGGATCTGATAAAAAGTGTTAGTCAGCTTTCTGTATTGTCTGCCCTATGGGTAAGGAGTACAGTTGAGCCCAGAGGAGAAAGCCTGAGCAAGGAGAGAGGGGTGTTGATCAAAGAGATGATACATGGGAACAGAGAAGATCCTGAGAACAGGAGGAATGCTCCTAAGTGGGTCAGAGTACTAGGAATGAAGTCAATCATGCCATTTTCTTAAGCATATCTCAGATCTAGAGAATAATCCTGTCTACTCTTTGTTTCAGCTCTGGTACTGTCTAATGGCTGATGCTGAGAGAAAGCCCCTGTGGAGACTGTCATTTTCACAGAAGGGAAATTAGATTTCTCCTGATTTATGAGGTCTGCCTAAATATCACACTTGGATAATCTGGAGGAGTAAAATGATATTATATATCCTGATGACTTAACTTTGGGTAGCCAAAAACAGTTAGCTATCAGATTGTGCTTTATAGGTTTTAATACCACTGTGATTAATTTACAAATAAGTTGAGAGAAATACCACAAATGAGTAACATAGGGTGGAGAATTCGGACTAGAAGAGCTTCTGCACCCTTTGGGACCACAATCCATGATGATACTTTAGGATGAGGAGAAAAAGATTGCTGACATGTGTCTAATGTCAAAGCCTGGTTTACTCCTCTGATTATGCCAAATATGAATTTAGATAGAAACTATTTAAGGAAAGTGGAAGTTAAATTAGAATAGCATTAAGACATAAGATTTTGGATGTTATTTGTTTTCTGTATATTATCAAAATTACCCCTGTTAAGTTTGACAAAGGATGTTTACAGGAAACTTTGTGAGATAGAGTTGTATTTGATGGCAGAATATATCCTATAACAGGCTCATGGGATACAGAATATTTTGGGGTGCATAAATCCCAGTAATATTTACTGACAACATGTGTGATAGCTTGATCATCCCTGACCCTGCTATGCCAGTGCTATGCTATGCTAAGTTCTGAAAGGATTTTAGGAGCTATTCTAAGGGTCTAAGTCAGTCTAAAATAACATTCCTAGAGGCTCTTCATAATCATGAAATGGACTTGCTGATCCAAATAAAGATTCTAGCAGGAAATCACTTCCAAGAAACTTTGGAGGCTTTAAACTCTAGAGGAAAATAAAGTCATAATTAATTGGACTAATAAAACAATTACTCTAAAAAAAAATAGGGAGGGTGGGAGGGAGGGAGATGCAAGAGGGAAGAGATGTGGGAACGTATGTATATGTATAACTGATTCACTTTGTTGTAAAGCAGAAACAAACACACCATTGTAAAGCAATTATACTCCAATAAAGATGTTTAAAAAAACAAAAACAAAAACAAAAAAACAATTACTCTAAGATAACAATGCTGAGAGATGGCATGAACTCTCACCCAAGAAGTACTGCCAGATATTTTAGTCATCATGGACTATTTTAAGATCAGTGGTCAGGATTTCTAGAAGGCCAAGTTAAATAGGTACATCTATGGGTATACCTTATTTATTATAAGCTTATGGCATAAGTTATTATAGGTTCCTACTTGGCTGATGATTGATAATCATTTCAAATGTCCTAGAGATCATACATCAAAAGCAACTTTTCTTCTTTGGTGTTGTGACTCATCTGGTACCAGCTAGATAAAGGAAGAACCCTATGTCATCTCTATGAGAAGTAGATGAGCTGTGTTACATGATGATATCTGGAAGCTAATATATAAGTAATCTGTTGCTATGCAATGACCAATATGGCCAAATGTTCTCTTCAGTTTTACCAAACTTCAGACGTTTCTTCCTGATTAGAGGCCCTTGACCTCCCTTTTCTTAGAGCATTTACTTTAGAAAAGTTGCAATTATAAATTCTTTCTCTGCCCTTTAAATGTAAATCAAATGTCTTTTTCAAAGTCCCTTTGAAATGTAATCATTAAGAAAGATAGCACCTTTATCACCTAGTCTCTGTTGAGCATAGGAGCCTATGTCCATAAGTGTCAGTCAGCAAACACAGATGGCAGATGGCCTCATCACCTTGATCAACCTTCCTCCTAATTCTTTTTTTTTTCTTCCTCCTAATTCTTTCCCATACTTTTCCATTCAGCTAACTTGAGTTAAAATAACTTCTTTTATTTTAGCAGAATTGAGTTCTATCTCTCTCATGTATTACAATAGTCTTGAATAAGATCATCCTTATTATTTTTAACAAATGCCTTTTACAATTTCTCTTTGACAGTAACAATATTACCATAAACTCTCTGACTTGAAACAACATATATTTACATTAGGAATAGACATGAGGGTACTATCTATCTGGAGATTTGAGAGAGAGCACTAATTAGCTAGTTTTCCTTTGAGCTACTGAAGTATACTGCTAGTCATTTGTTGATAGGATATCTAGTTTCTTTAACCAGTTGTAACCAACTAATTCTCTTGTCTTTCACTATAGCCTTATATTGTTTTACTTTACTTCATCCACTGATCACCATCTTTAATGTTATGTATTTATTTGTGTATTTTTCTGGTTTTGACCAATAAAATGTAAGCTTCATGAGTGGTAGGACTTTGGATGTTTTATACTCATGCATTTTCAGTAACTAGAACAATATCAGGTATTTCATATGTCCTCAATATATTTTGATTAAATGAATGAATCATTCATTTGATGAAACATACTGCAATGTTTCATTGCTGATTGTCTTAAAAGATATATGTAAATATATTCCTTTAGACAAAATATTTATTTATTTTGTAACTTTTATCATTAGGTTTTTTATCTATTGACAAATCTGGAGAAAATCAAGCTTGATCTTCTACTTTATAAATCTCTGGGAAAAATATGTATTTTCAGTGTCTGCTAAAAGAGGAACAGCTAACATGTATTTGCATAGAATTGCAAGTTTAATGTTTCCTGGGAGCATTCAGTTCTAGAGCTTTCAATCATTTTCTCATCCTTGTGCTCAAATGCCTGAGTTTTTTTAGGCATTTGGTAATTTCTGAAGCATTTTTCTCCATCTGAAAATTCTTACATGGATAGAGTGCTTTTCTTCATGCTCTTTGAAAATCAATTTTACTTTAGCTTCATAGTTTTATCTATTTCAGTGAATGATGGTTGATTCTTACCATTAAAGCCTTCTCAAAGCTAAAAACCTTCTAGTTCAAAACCCTGGATAATAATTTGACAACATTTTTGAAGTCTGTCAAAAATCTTGAAATACTAAGATGCTCTAGTATTGAATTACTCTTTCATTTTGCTGACTTACTACTTGTACACATAACCAGAATTTCTTGAATTTAGTTGAACACACTTCTTGTAATAGAAGGAACTTCTCAGATATGTGAGTGTGTGTGTGTGTGTGTGTGTGTGTGTGTGTGTGTGTAACGTTGCAGGAATCCAGATAAACTAAGAGATACAAGGGAAAAAATCCCTTTGGGCTTAAAAAACCAAAGGAAGGGAAGAATAGAGTTCAGAATCCAGACCAAGATGGTAACATAGGAGGTTCCTCAGTTTCTCTCTTCCTCCAGATTCACTGAATATACAGCTACACACAGGGCAATCCCCTTTAAGAGAAATCCAGAAACTAGCTGAGTGACACCTACATATTGGGTGAGTGAGAAAATACCCATATCAAAATGATGAAACAAACTGTTGCCATAGACCCGACCACCATCAAGCACTGCTGTAGGAAGGGAACCCCCAGCTTGCAGATTTTCCCTGAGGAAAAAAATGGTTTGGACTGCACATCTAGTGCTCCAACTATTAAGGCTCCACCTAAGGGGCAGGCCTCCAAATCACTTAGCTTTGAAAGCTAATGGGACATGCATTCAGGAGTCTCACAGGTATATGTCAAAAAAAGGTAGTTATTAATGGGCACAGCTATGGCTATCCCCCAAGGGATCAAAGCATAGGGAGCAGGCAAAAATGCGCATATCCAAATTTTTCTCGGCAAGGGGTTTGACTGCATACTTTATGAGCTGTTTCCTGAGGTTCCATCTTCTAATTAACATGCATGTACGTGCTGGCTGTAACCTCCTTAGAACCCAGGGAAGCTGGTGACCACTTCCACCATCTTCTCCTCAGGAGAAATCCTGTCATTTGTAACAACATTGATAAACTGAAGGACATTATGCTAAGTGAAAAAAGCCTGACAGAGGAAGACAAATACTGCATGGTATTGCTTATATGTGGAATCTAAAAAAAAAAAGTTGTGCTCTTGGAAAGAGAGTAGTATGGTGGTTGTCAGGGGCTGGGTTGTTGGGGAAATTGAGAGTGGTTGTTGCAGAATCTAGTTCTTTGTGATTGTGGGGTTTAGATTCCCATTTCCCTGCTGTTGTCAGCTGAGGGCTTCCCTTAGCAACTAGAGGCCTCTCACTGGTCCTTATCCTTAGTCTCTATATCTTAGAGCCAGAGACATCACATAAAATCTTTATCACACTTAGAATACCTCTGATTTCTACTTTTGCTTCCAGCCCTAGAAAGTTCTCTGCATTTAAGGGCTCATGTGAGTAGTTGTGTCGACTAGAATAATTTCCTTATTTTAAGATTCTTAATCATAATTACATCTGCAAAATATGGTTTGCCATCTAACAGAATATATTCACAGGTTCTAGGGATTAGGGTGTCAAACTCCTTTGGGGGACCATCCTTCTGCCTGCTACACCAAGATAGCTCTGAACAGAATCTCTAAGTGTCTCTACTCACAAGACATGCAGACATTTGAGAAACTTGTGGAGAATTGTATCCTAGCACTCCATAGAGATGAAAAAATTCACCAAAGCAGGCATTCTAAAATGGTCAAGTTCAAAAAGAGAATAGGGAAAGACTAATCCCATTGGAGTGGGAGTGGGAAGTAAAAATTTAAAGTAAATACAACAGTGTGAAATACTATATTCAGATAAATTTAGATAGTAGACATTTGTTCATTTGATTTAGTATTTAAAAAGTCAGTGTTAGTTTTAGCAGTATTGTGGGGATGTACGCCAAATTGCACTGGGGATTTGAGTAAGTATTTAATGAAGAAGAAACATTAGTAAGTACATGCTACCTTTGGAAAAGCTTACTAGTCAAGTAAAGGAGACATCAAAAGTTTGAAGCTAGGAGTGGAATCAGTGGTAGGTGTTTTTGTAGGGTGTGTGTGTGTGTGTGAGAGAGAGAGAGAGAGATAGTGTGTAAGTTGGGCATATTCATAGTGTAAAATGTCAATAAAAAAGGAAAGTCAAGGTTAAGGTTTAGCAGAGAAAGAAGGATGAATGGAATAAGGTTCCACAAAGACAAGAGTAGATCGAATCAGAATCACAACTATATTAAAGGGAAGTAGGAAACAATTGATGACATGGTCATAAGTTTATGGGGAGGTAGCACAAACCAGGTAGATGGAGTTCATGCTTAAATTTTATAATATTCTAAAGGAAATACAGAAAGTAGTGGATTGAATCAGACATGGATGTAGATATTGACCTTGAGTTTAAGGTGGAGGGAAATGAGAATATCAATGAGATAGAAATAATTTTATAGGAATTTGGGTTGAGGGTATTCAGTGATGAAATTTCTACTGGTATGAAGGGGAGAAGGGATTGATAGCATTTGCTAAAATTAAAGGTGGTAGAGATTAAAAAGGAATATTATGAAGAATTTTGATGATTATGGCTAAATCAGCACATATCCTCATTGATGGGGAAGACTATGTTTTTCAATTTTCAGCACTTCTATATGATTTTCTTCAATGATGATCAATGCCTGCCCCAAATTTCTGTTCACATAACATTTGGGGGCACAAAGAATACCACAATGTGTGCTTAGAAAGTCTAACAGGCAGCAAGGAGAATGTCTGGCTCTTTCAATTCCAGGAAGAAAAAAAAAAAAAATATATATATATATATATAGACCAATTACATTCTATGAGAACCTATAACCATGCCAGTGCTTTACTATAATAATGGAAAGCTTCATATTAGCAACAATAACAAAAACCTAAGCCAAGCAATTAAATGATCGAGGTATCAGAATTGGTATGCCTATTTAGAAGCAAATATACAAATCTTACCCCCCCAAAATTATTTCTAAATCCAAGCCTCTTATGTTAAAAAATCAGCCAAATGTTAACTCACAGTAAAAATTATCAAACACAGGTGAAACTAAGCTACCATTAATGAGAAACAGTGAAAACAACTAAGAAAATATTTGACTTTTATTTGTAAATACTTCTTTATACAGTTGTCCCTTGGTATCCGTGGTGGGGGGGCGGTGGGGGGGGATTGGTTCCAGGACACCTCAAAACACGTGGATGCTCAAGTCCCTTGTATAAAATGGTGTGGTAGAGTTGGCCCTCCATGGCCAAGATTCCACATCTGCAGATTCAACAAACCATAGATTGGTTAAATCCATAGAAGTGGAACCTGCAGATAAGATGGGCGGACCTTATGTCACTAAAAGGCAAAGATCTTTTTAATCTATAGGTAACCTCTCTCTCTCTCTCTCTTTCTCTCCCCTCTCCCCTCACTTCTCTCTCTTTTAAAATTTTTGACCTTGCAATTTATTTGTTGAGAAACTAACTTGCTTGTCCTGCCTACGATTCAGAGTGATTATATTGTCACATTGTATTATACAGTGTTCTTTTATCCCTTGTTTATCATGGTAATCAAATCTATGAGTTTGAACAGATTTGGAATTAATTATTATTATTGTTATTTGATTTCATTTTCTGGCAAGAAAACTCCATGGGTTATACTGTGTTCTCTTATTGGAAAGCACAGAATTCCAGACTGTTCCTTTGTTTTGCTAGCAGCTAGACCTTTTATTTTATCAGGTAACAAAATTCTAATTTTTATACTGTCTACTTCCATTATTATCTGGATTATCTCTATATAGATTATACATATAAAGGGAAAACACCCCTTCTACAATTATTTTCTACTATTTGCTTACATTGTGGTACAGTTTACATTGTCAAGGAATACTAAAATTTTATTTTGTTTAATAAAAAAAAAAATGATGAGTTTATTCTACAGCATCATCCAAAAGTAACCAAAGAGGTTTTGTTTTTTGTTTGTGTTTGTTTTGCTTTTAACCATTTAACCACAGGAATGGATTTAAACATATTTGATTTATTCCGATTCATTGAAGATCGATTTTTTTTTCTTATTGATGCTTACATTAACATTTTTTGACATTGGGAGCTTCTTCAAGTTGGCCACTAAGTCTTTTGACATGACTTTGGTAGATTTTGTTAGGTTTTTTAAACAAGTTATATTAGACCTATCTTATATGTTTTCTGCTCAGACCTGGAATTAGTTATTTTTCCAAAGAACCCTTATGCCTTGTGCTAGGGGAAGATAGGATTTAGTGACCATCATCTGAGCACTATGACTTCTCATTGTTATGGACTGTAATAATTTGCTGGGGCTGCCATAGCAAAATACTACAGACTGTGTGGCTTAAACAAAAGACATTTGTTTTTTTCAAAGTTTTAGAGGTTGGAAGTCCAAGATCTAGGTGCTACAGGAAGGTTTCGCTTCTCTTGAGGCCTCTCTCCTTGGTTTGGAGATGGCTGCCCTCTTGATGCCTTTTCACGTAATAATTCCTCTGCAAGTGCTCTCTGGTATCTCTTTGTGTGTCTACAGTTCCTCTTCTCATGAGGACACCAGTCAGATTGTACTTAGGCCCCCTCATGTGACCTTGTTTCGCCTTAGTTACCTCTTTAAAGGCCCTGTCTCCAAATACAGCCACATTCGGAGGTAACAAGGGTTAGGGCTTTAACAAAGGATTTTTGAGGAGACAATTCAGCTTTTAACACTGGCTGTTTATTATTTCTAAATCTTTTAAGTGGAAATAATGAGGGCATATGTTATTTTCAAAAGATAGTAGATCGTGTGTTATATTTTTATATGTTTCTCTTTCTTGGTTCCTCATTAAGTGAATATTATTACCAGAAATAATTTAGGCATTTTTACAGTTTTGTTTTACTGTCCTTGGATATAACCCATTAGAGGTCTGTGTCATCAAATTTCTAGACTATAAAGTTAATTGAAATAATTGTTTTTGAGATTTAGCCACTGACCACAAGCACAAGTTTCTTTTTTAATTTGCTTTAGATTTTAGGGATTTCATTTTAAATTTAATTTTGTTATCATGTGAAACATTTGCATATTTCCAAAGTCAAATTCATGAATTGTTTCTGGTGAAGCCCCCTCTCAGTGTCAGTTGCTCTTGTCGGATGGACCTGATAATCTTTTTCTTCAGAGTTAGAAATGCCTCCTTTTAAGGGTGAATTGTTAATGACAGTTAACTTTCTGGATTATTGGTTCTTAAGGCCAGTAGAATTCCTTTTATTTCACCTCTTTCTTCCCACATGATTACAATACCACCAGAGTTTGATTGCTGTTGATGATTTGACACCTTCTACTCATAATTTAACCCCCTTCACTTTATAATCATAAGGATGTTTTGTGAGGCCATGGGAAAATAATTTGAAAAAGAATAGATACAGGTATATGTATAACTGAAACTAACACTACATTGTTAATCAACTATACTCCACCATAAAATAAAAGTTAAAAAATAAATTTAAAAAAAAAGCCATACAAATATATATAATCCCATCTAAGGTGCTGGTAAATTCTTAAGAACTGACTCTGTGTGGATGGGGGATGGCTACAGGGTTTCTTGCATTTGTCAATTTTCATACTGCCATACCTGATTTCAAGCTGTCAATGTGATGACACTGAAGGCAGAGTTGGGGGGTAATGCTAACCATCAGCCTATATGAATTAGCTCCAATACACAACTGGTCCCATCTTTCATGTTCTACTTTCTCTGTGATAATGACATTTCTCCATCTAGTTTGTGGAGATTATATTGTTCTCTCTGAATTTAGGTAAACTTTTCTAATAACCTCAACCAATAGATTTTAGCACATGTACTGCTATATGATTTCTGAATCTAGATCATAAAAAGCACTATGGCTTTCTCAGGGTAAAGTCATATCTCTGACTTTCTTTTTCTCAGTGTATGTACCTTGGGAGTCCTAAGCCACAGTATAAGTAGTCTTTCTACTCTGTCATGGTAGAAAGAGTATATGGAATGACCAAACAGAGAGAAATGTAGAGAATTTTCCTCAGGTTTTTGTGTTTTCAGAGCAGGCAACAGCCTAGCCTCCAGATGACTCTGACCCCTGCCAATATCATCTGACTGAAACTGCATGACAGGACTTGGGCAAGAACTCCTTAGTTAGGTACAGTCCACTCTTAAACCTATAATTACTGTTGCTATAACTTTTTTATTTAGAAATAAATTAGATTTGCAAAAAATTGCAAATATAGTACAAAGTATACTATTTAACCAACTTCCTCAAGTTTTCACTACTTTCCTTTTTTGGATCCTTATCGAACCCAGGAATCCATATTACACTGTTTAAGTTTTACTCTACTAAGTATCGGGTCTGGTGTGTTATGCAGGTGTAGTACCTGGAGCATCATTTCCAAGTTTTGGCCAATGAGAATTCCTTTATGTTGACTTTTGTGATGGATACCTTCTGCTTTAGCTTGCAGAACCACTCTCTCTACCTCCCTCTTAACTTTCCTTTTTGTCCCAAGAGGTTGATATCGATCTTCTTGATCTAGAGCCTTAGGTGCTAAAGATGTAACTTTTCTACCCAACATGAATGATACCAATATATAATGATGGAACGGGGGACAAGAAAATTATAAAAACACTCCCATTCGAGGAGGGAAACATATCTGTTTGGTCATTCCATTATGCTCCATGACCTCATACACAGTGTTCCTTGAAGAAATTAATTCCATTTTTATTTTGCATCTTGTTTCTGGCCAATAGAAGTTTAGAGAGGCCTCAGGTCATTTTAAGTCCTGAAGAATCACTTTCTGTTTTGAATTCAGGCACATGGTCTTTTATGATGCGGATCTCATACACACTTGCTAGTTTTCTTTATAATGTTTAATTCTCTGACAGTTATTTTCTATATAAAACTCTATGTGTTGCTGTAGGACATTTCTTTGTCTTCTTGTTTACATGTCTCTTTTTATCCTCAACTAAATTGGACCTCAGATGTTTTGATGGGGTAGACTCATGTTTAGCCCTTGTTCTTAAGTAATTTATATTAAAATAAGAAGATATATTAGTATCCTATTCTCCAATTAAATTCACTGTTTGTTAGATTCACAATACTTTTTATTTGATCCTTTCTGAAAAGCTAAGTTTTAGTCAGATTTGGTTGCTTAACTATTTCCCAACTTTAATTTTCACTATTTGGGGTTAAAGGAAAGTTACCTATTCCAAATTTACTAGTTTCTGAATTATTTCTGAGAACTTTTATTCCTTCTTATACACTGGCTGATTTTGAGCTTATCTTTTATAATACTTTTAAAGAGCGGCAAACAACCAAATGTGCTATATAATTCTATCTTAAGATTTTTCCCTAAGAGCTACAAGTACATTTGTCAAATTATCTGCCATCAATATTATTACAGGAAAATTTACCAAATATGCCCACACAACATAACATGTATTGCCATCCTTCCAGCCTCTGATACAAGTGTTATTTACTGCCTAGACCCTAATCCAAAGCCATATATATTTTTGTTTTTTGCTGTGGAAATACCCCACTAAAAGGTACTTATATTGAGTTGCTCCAGAACCACCCCCAGCCTCAGTGATTTGCTGGTATTACTCAGTTATACACATAGTTATCATTTATTACAGCTAAAAGATATAGACAAAATCAACAAAGGGAAAAGATGCATGGGGCAAAATCCAGAGGATGCCAGGTAAAAACCTCCAGGTGTTTCTACCAGTGATGTCTTATAGAACATGCTTAAGCCCTGCAATGATGTGTGACAACATGTGCTAAGTGTTGCCAGGTAGGGAAGTGCACTTGAGCTTGAATCCTATCCAGGGTTGTTTTTGTTTGTTTGTTTCTTTTTGAGTCAGTAATTTAGGCATACAGGAATTGCATGACTGGCCTCAATTATTCAAACTCCAGATCCCTGGAGAGAAAGTATGTGTTCACCATAAATTACACTGTTAGTATAAACCATCTGGACAAACTGGTACACTGTGATTCCAGGCTTCAGGCATGCTTAAATGCTCTTATCAAACAGAACATTCCAGGAGCTTAGTTCGCAAGAGATGACCAATGACCAGCCCTGAAAATAGGACTTTTTTGTGAAAATGTGCAGGTTTGAGCCACCCAGCTCTTCTGAGATAAACCTTTCCTGAATAGTACCCCTTTTTATATCAGTTAGAATGGCTAGAAGTAAAATTTGGAAGCCCAGAAGTAAAATTTCAGTAGCTTAATATATTAAAGGTCTAATTCTTACTTTTGCAATAAATACTTGTTGTGTTAGGTGGGAACTCTATTGTATTTCATTCTCATTCAGGAACTTGAAAAAGAAAAATGAGGTAATGTAGTAAATTGTGATCTGGCTTTTAAAATTTTAGGCTGGAAATGACACAGAGCATTTCCTCTCATATTTCAACAATTAAAAGAAGTCACATGGCAGTACCTAACTTTTTCAGATGGTTTGGAAGTAAAATTTTACCATATGCACAGAGGGCAGAAAGCCATAGGGATTTGATGAATGCTACTAATGACATATATTATTATATTTGTATATTATTTACATATATACACAATGCATGCATAATATGTAACTATATTATATAATATACTTATATATTATTATATTATTATACTTATTAATTATTCAACAGAGGCTTCAAAGATAAATCTTATTGTTTAATATCATCTCTCAAGTTAGTCATTAAATAAGCCCTTTCAACTGAATGAATATGTAAAAAATTCTCCCTTTGCTTACAATCCCATAGGTTTTCCGTTTAGGACTCAACATTCTTATAGAAGCTTCTCAGTCTGTTTCTGAGTTTATCTTTCTTTCTAATAACAACTTGTTCCTATTAGGAATTTAGTAATTTGGGGATGTCATGAAAAATTTAGTTACATATATGTATTATTATTTAAATACATGACTGTAAGAAAACTTTTGCTTTAAGAATATGAATCTCACCTATGTACCTGCCAAATATGGAATCATCCATTATACAATTTAGCAATAATTTGTGTTGTAACTTCTGGTATTCTTCACTATATATTTACTGTATTCATCCCCCACCCCAACCTTTGGTTATATTTTAATGCCCCTTAAATTAAGGGCACTATTTTTCATTATTTTCTAATTATGAAGGCATTAGCTTATCTTTGATTACATTTTCATTAGGAGAAAGTTGAATACAGAGATTTCCATTTCTTGTTTTGACATTTAGGTTAAATTTCCTTTAAGGAAAAAAAATAAAAAGAGCAGCTCTTTTTATCTGAGTCCCAATACAATTGTTTTTGTTGGTCTTTCACTAGTTTAAGGTGGAAATTCTTTGATTTTATTTTGATTTTGTTGTTGCCTTAATTCTCTTAATATGACAAATATATGACTGAATATAATGACCTAGAAAACTTAAAAAAATTTTTGATCCTCATGTTCATGTGCATATTCTTAAATATTTTAAGGATAGTGCTTTCCAAAGCTGTTATATTTAAAATAGCATAGTATGCATTTAGCATAGAATATAAAATGATATTAGTAAGGAATGGTTTTATTAAGTCTGTGGAAGACAAAATATTTCTAAAAGTAGTTGTACTGGAAATGAAAAACTAAGATTAAACTGTGAAACTTAAACTTAAATTTCAATTAAAAATTAACTGTGAAACATTTTCTAAATACAATAAAATGCTATTCAGGGACAATAATCTCAAAATCTCAGACTCCACTCTTCATTTTCTGCTCCTACATCTACGCACTTCATTTTTCTTAGCCTAAGAGAAGTTTAGAGACTGCTGTCTTAACCAAGATGATGGTTCATATCCATTAGATTTCAGGGTCACTAGTCAGCTATATTTTTGTTTACTCACTCTTAGCAATTCCTGTAATATGATAGTTTAAGCGTTGGCTTTAAATTAGGGAGTGAACTTTATTTGTATTCCCTTTTCTTATTTTTTTTTGAATGCTTTAAGTTTTTGAATTTGCTAAAGAGTAATTACCTTTGAACTACTTTTGAACTGGATGGCATTTTAAGTCACAGCATGCTTATCAAGAAGCAGGCTGCTTGTTAAAACTCTAAATGCACATATAAATAATAGTAATGAAATTAATTAATTATTCCAGTGTTTCACATAACAGTATTTCAGTGGTTTTGACAGGAAATCACTTGTAATGGTAATGAAATAATTATTTTTCTAGAGTAACTTATAGACTATTTGGGTACATAAATAAGACTATATTTACTTCATATGATTTATGTCTCTTTCTTAATCCCTCCTGTCCCTCTTATTCTGTTGATTATATGTTCTTGAGGTTTTTCCCTGGGAATCTCTATCTTGACAATGCTGTAGCATTCCAACCCCATTGACACTCTAATCTTGGATACTGAGGATCAGTATTTACCCCACCTTTCCTTTTGAAATTCTGCTCATGCTTGTTTTCAGTGATCCTACTTTCTCTCCTTTCTCATTCCAGCTCTAAAATTGTACATTTTCCCCCATTGGTATCTTCTATCTGAGGTGTTTTATTTGTTTTAAACAGAATGGGAAGGAATTTGATAGAGATTACTTATATTTGTAGATTTAAGATCTATGATTTTAGTCATAAGTATTTGACATGTATCTCATGAATTTTAATAATTTATAATTTTGATGAGGCACAACAGTTATGTATCAGTTCTACTTTACTTTCTTGAAGATATTATTTTCCTAGATCTCTTTGTCTTCCTGGTCCATTAAAAGCCTGTTCAACAACCAGTTTCCAGGAAATGTATTCATCCTCCTGAAATTTTCATTTGTCCTTTGCCTAAATTTGAATCTGATACCTTCTTATTCTTAATCATTTTACTTCATCTCAGAGTACATTTATATTTTCCCCCTATTACAGGTTGATATTATATTTAATGATTCTTTTAAAAAAATATTGTTTTGAGTACTCAATTCTGTAAACCTTTTCTCCCTGTTGATTAATTCTGGAAAATTTACTTTGTTTTTCTCTTAATTCTAAATAATGTCACTTCTTTTCTGTCCTCTTCTACTGGAAGTTTTGTTTTCAGTTTGTTAGATATGATGTATTTTTTAATATTTTTAATTCTCTTTTTGCCTAATTCTTATTTTTACTATTCAAATTTTTCAGAGATTTTATCAACATGTCTTTAATTATTTTGTTACTGCTATTATTTTACTTCTCAGGAACACTTTCATGTTTTATACTTGTTAAGGTGTTTTTTTTTTTTTTTTTTTTTTTTTTTTTTGCGGTATGCGGGCCTCTCACTGTTGTGGCCTCTCCCGTTGCGGAGCACAGGCTCCGTGGCTCACGGGCCCAGCCGCTCCGCGGCATGTGGGATCTTCCCAGACCGGGGCACGAACCCACGTCCCCTGCATCAACAGGCGGACTCTCAACCACTGCGCCACCAGGGAAGCCCTGTTAAGGTTTTATAACAAGTTTTTTTTCCCTTGGATGCAAGTGTCCCTCTCTCTGTAGGTTGTATTTATAGTTTGTTTATTTGATGTTATCCTGTTTTATCTCTGTTTCTATTAGTTTTTTTCTTCCTGTTTATTTTGTTCTTTGTCTTCTATGTTTAGGCTTCTCTCACACATTCTATATATAAAAATAAGGAGATCATTTCTGGCACAGGACTCTTGGGATGTTTCAGAACAAATTTTTATTGAAAATTAGATGAAAAAAACTTAAAAAAAAAGTACAAAAGTCTTAGTTTGAATGTATCAGAAATAATGAATAATTATAGAGGCAACACCTAGGGAATGAAAAACCCAGAGTGATGAGTCTGAAAAATATTACCCTTTTTCCTCTTAAAGTAACTGATAATTTTGAAAGTGGTTTTAACAAGTTGAGCAGTGCTATCAATCATCTCAGGGAGCTGACGGATCAAATGTTAAAGATCACAATCTGCCAGAGAAAGGTTTCTGTATCCACTTAGGCTTAGTGTTGAGATTCCAAAGGCCTGCATCTTGAGAGGGAGGGCAGATAGGAAGTGCATAAACGTCTATGAATTTGCAGTCCAAACATGAATTCTTTAAACTCCTGAATGGAATAAGTAGATTTGGTATTTCTAGGGCCTTTAGCCTAGCCAATTACAAAAGTAAAATTTATCTGAGGAAGATAATATTATCTGTAAGTACATAACATAAACTCTATAATTTTTCATATGGAAGGTATAGAATTCAGTAAAAAAAAAAGCTAAATTAGACTTCACATTAGTTTAAAAAGAGAAGATAATAGAAATTGCAACACCAGAGTTTCAGTAACAGATGTTAATCTTTAAGTTTACTACAAAAATAATATTATGAAATATAGAAATATATTTGATAACAGTGAAAATTTATAGAAGACCAAAATTGTCTTGTAATTATTTAATAAATCATATTTTTACTTAAGAACTCACAAAGAAAACTTCAGGTCTAAAAGGACCCACCAGTGAATTACATTAAACAATTATGAAATAATACCAATGTTATAAAAAGTCTTCCAGAGAACAGAAAATGAAGAAGTATTCCCATTGCATTTTATGAGGCCACTATAACATTAACACTGAAACTTAACAAGAATTATAAGAAAGGAAATTTACAGAAAATTTTCATGATTATATATGTAAAAATTAATAGGTATTGTAAACTGAGTCTAATGTGGCTATTGTATAAATAACACAGTATTATCAAATATATGATTTATTTGGTTAATCATAGAAAGAGAAAAATATTTTCTTACACATATTATGGAAGTTCATCCTGGAATATATCTAACTGTCTACTTCTCTTTGGAGGAAGTATCAGAAGGATTAAGATATCTAGGCATAGACATTACAGTAAACTTTTTGTAGGCTATGTTACTGATTTTGCTTTCCTTAGTCTTGAGAAAATGTCTGTGTTGAATAAAAGGCATGTATCTGACAGGTGGCATTCTTATAGCCAAGACAAATGGATAGAACTATGTAAGGATAGGAAATGGGTCATCTGACTAGTTTTTGCAATTTATCTGCTTCTTCTATTTGTTCTTTTGTTTCAGCATATCTGTCTTTTCTATGGCATTTTTATCTTTTCCCAAATGAAATCAAACTGAACTGCAGCTGTGGAGACACCTGAGAAAAGCAACAAAGCAATACAACTAACATGACATACGTCTCTGGCTGGTACTCTAATTTGGAGGTGCAGAGACTGCAAGGTAAGAAAAAGATTTACTTGTGAGGTTGAACCAAAATGAAGTAATATACAAATGCATTTTCCAGTAACACACTCATTTGGAACCTATAATTTAGCTAGAGCATGTCCATTTATATTAAATTAGAGACGATCTATAGGGAAATCGATATGAAATCAAATTCAGTATATGTGGGAAAACTATTAGAAATAATTTGCTTCCACTGTCACCAAGGAGTTCTCTGGAACTTCTTGGAACACTGAGATGGAGAAGAGTTTCACAGGATGTCACTGATACCTCTGAAATTATGCAAGGGCAATACTTTCTCATGAGATCTTTAAATGGCAGATTTACTGGAAAGTGTCTGTGTAGCATGAATGGGTTCAAGTATAATGCAGAAATTTAGTATTATAACTGTAGATTTTCCAGTGGGACTTTCACATTCGAATTGTATTTAAGAGTTGGGGTAGGAAAATAGAAATATAATTGCATGTTAGCTGTTACATATTGAATCTATCATACATTTTTTTGCCATATGTTAGGCTTTTAGTATTATGGAACAAATTACAATATATAGTATCTAATCTTGAACAGATTGCTCTTTAATTCTGGAACTGAAAAAAAAAAACAACTTTAAAGGAAAGCTACTCTACAGTTTTTTTTTTTTTTTTTAGTGAACTTATGTTAAATCTTTTCTAACTTCATTGAGCTCTTCACCTCACACCTGCAATTTTGTCAAACTAATTCCCCACTTATTTGATAATATTGACACAATCTGGTAGGAACTCACTTTCTCACAACTTTTATGGGATCTTCACATCCTTTTCCTTGATCTCAGTAGAATATTTATCATTTATTCTATCCAAGACTCTGCTGAGTCTTCAAAACTATCTCCTTTCTTAAGTTTTGCTTTGTTCATCACTTTTTTCTTGGCATTTCATTCTCTCCATCTCCACTGAATTTTTCCATTTACCTTTCTTGTCTGTCCTGTCCTGATAAAATCTTTTAGTCAGCTCTGCAACCATTCATTCTCTTTTAATTATTAAACTTCTTGAAAGATCAGACTGTATTTTCTTCTTTCATTTCATCACTATACACTGATTTTTTATTCTTCTATAATAATGCTTTGCTTTTCAATCCTGAATTTTAACTGTTCTTATTTGGACAGATATTCAACATATCAGAGATTTTTTTCTACTGCCTAGCTTGTCTACCATAGCTCTTATTTTCTTGTTTCATTTATCATCGATTTATTATTACAGCCAACATCCCAGTTTAAATCTTCATTCTTTATGTTTGAATGGACAAACTTGCTTTCTGTTGGGCAAATATTAATCTGTATGTCCTCCAATTCATTATGCACACAGTTACTAAATTAATAAATGAATCTTTCTGAAACATTGATCTCATAAATAGTTTGTGTAGAAAACCTCTGCTGAATTCCTGTAGTCTACAGAATAAAACTAAAAGAAATTGACTTGTTTTTCAGGCACTCAACAATCAGGCTCCAAATCACTTTTCTGATTTTACTTTTCACTATTTCCTTTCATGAATCCTATAATCCTGCCCACAATCTTTGCTTATGTTCATACATTTGCTCCCATTTTTCTAATATCAAATCTGTATCTTTCATAGCACGTTCATAATTCTGCCTATTTCATCAATCCTTCCCTGATACTTTCAGCAGAATATAATCTCTCTCTTTTTAACTTCCATCAAACTTTACCAATACATTTTTTCTCTAAAAATATTTTATTATTTATAAAACATAGCAAGGGTAATAGTGATGTGTGAGAAACATACCATCAAATTACAAAAATAATATTTTATATCATATGTTAAGTATAATAAATTATAATATCTTATTAATGTAATGTCTTGATTGTAAGATGTTTCCGGCTTTCCTCTCTACAAATTCATTTTTTAAGTCATTCAAATATATAATTTATCAACTATATTTTCAATTAATTAATTAATTAATGAAAACAGTGCTGGTTGCTCTCAGCAAGTGCAAGATTACAAATAATTTTTATTATTTTTAATATTTAAAAGGATATTTCTGCTGACATAATCCAATTGAATTGTTTGATTATTTTTAAAAAATCAAAGTTTTGAGAATTTTCTATATATTCTAGCTTCTTTTATCATATATGTAGTTTGAAAATATTTTCTTCCAATATGTGCATTTTATTTTCATCCTTTTAGCAGACTCATTGAGAAAAATTTATATTTTAAATGAAATACAGGGGACTTCCCTGGTGGCACAGTGTTTAAGAATGTGCCTGCTAATGCAGGGGACACATGTTCGATCCCTGGTCTGGGACGATCCCACATGCCGTGGAGCAACTAAGCCCGTGCACCACAACTACTGAGCCTGCACTGTAGAGCTTGCAAGCTACAACTACTGAGCCCATGTGCCACAACTCCTGAAGCTCGTGTGCCTAGAGCCCATGCTCTGCAACAAGAGAAGCCGCCACAATGAGAAGCCTGTGTGCTGCAACTCAGAGTAGGCCCCGCTCACTACAACTAGAGAAAGCCCATGTACAACAAAGAAGATTCAACACAGCCAAAAAAATAAATAAATAAAATAAATCGATTAAAAATATTAAAAAATAAATAAATGAAATACAATTTATCATGTTTTTGTTTTATGGGGATTGTATTTTTGGTGTTATATCTGAGAACTTTTCACCAAACCCCTGTCATTAAGTTTTTCTTGTATATTTTCCATCAAGTTTTTATATATTTATGTTTTACATTTAAATCTATTGGTTGGTCAAAAAGTTTGTTGGGATTTTTCCATAAGATGGTACAGAAAAACCTGAATGAACTTTTTGGCTTACCCAATACAATTCATTCTGTAAGGTTTTGGTTGAAGTTCTTTTTTTCTTTTCTTGTCTCTTCTCTCTTCCCTCTCTTCCCATCCTCTCTTAGTTTTCTCTTTTCTTTTCCGAATATGGGTTTCCTATCGTTTCAGCATCATTTGTCGAAAAGACGAGGCTTCTTCCTTTCAATTGCTTTTGCACCATAGTATAAAATCAGCTGGCCATACTTGTGTGTGTCTATTTCTGGGTTCTTTATTTTGTTCCACTCATCTGTTTGTCTATTCATCCACTAGTATCTCACATTCTTTCTTGATTACTCTAGCTGTATATAAATCTTAAAATTAGATAGCGTGATTCCTCCCACTTTACCTTTTTTTTTCAAAGTTGTTTTAATAATTTTATTTCCTTTGCTTTTCTACATTACCTTTAGAATAATCTTATCAAAGTTTACATAATATTGCTGGAATATTGATGGGGAGAATTAATATCTTTACTCTGTAGAGACTTTCAATTGAGAAATACAACATATCTCTCCATTTACTTAGGTCATCTTTTATTTCCTTCAACAATATTTTGTAATTTTTAGCATACAACATTTCTGTGCATTTTTTTTAGATTTTTGTTCAAATATTTCCTTGTTTTTGAATTAAGTAGTATTGTATTTTCAGCTTTTGTTTATATGTGTTCATTTCAGAAATATAAATACAATTGGTTTTGTATGTTGATATTATATCCTGCACGTTGATGAGCTTAATTGTTAGTCCTAGGAGTTATTTGCAGGTTCTTTGGAATTATCTATATAGACAATCATGTCTTCTGCAAATATTTTACCTATAGATATATTTTAATATTTACATATCTCTATGTTGTATTATAGGTTTGAGAGTTGTATTATAAAAGTTCTCCATTAATTTCAAAGATGTGTAAGGACTGAAATTTAGTATTGCACATTCGTAGTCCCCAACAAATAATTTTGAATGAATTGGGTGAAACTTCCTAATTATTTCATTCATATAATTCAGTAGAGTGAATTGTGAATTAAAGTATGCTTTTATTATATTTCATGTAAAACCCCAATATTTGGGAATTTTCTCAGCAGTATATGAAATGATATCTGCAACGGATTCTGTGGATTCCTAATATTATGTAACTACCCAATATGTTATGAATGAGTGAACTTATTAGATCCTCATTTCTGCCATTTTCCAGTTATCCTGGTGGTGTCTATACTGAGTGAATTGCTAAAGGACTTAAACAATTTTTGAAAATGTGAATTCCATGCTTTCTTTTCAGGTCTACTGAATCAAAATCTCTTGGTTCTGAGGCACTGGAACCCTATTTCTTAAAAGCTCTTCAGTTTTTAAAAGTATGCATATTTCATGGTTCCATTTGCACAACATATATGAAATAGAATAATATAAGATATGGAGGAGAGACTAGTAATTGCTAAGGTTTAGAAGTAGACAGTAAAGGAAGAGAATGTGGTTGTAAAGGAGTAGCATGAGTGGGTCTTGTCATGGTACAGTTAAGTATTTTGATTGTGGTAAGGATTACAAGAAGTTACACAGGTGAAAAAATTGCAAGAAGTGTGTGTGTACACGCACTGAGGCATGTATAACAGGTTGAATCAGATTAATCTCAATTTCCTTGTTTTGATATACTGTACTAATGCAAGATACTAATATTGGGTGAGGCTGGGTGAAGGGTGCATGATACCTCCCTGTATATTTCCTTGAAAGTTCTTGAGATTCTATGATTATTTTGAGAAGTAAGGTTTTAAAACAAAACTCTCTTCTCAGGTAACTTTTATGCAGCCTCTTGACTGTCCTGACTGGCATTTGGGAACCCCTGTGTAGGAAGATTTTGAGGGAATTCATAAAATAGTTACATAAGTATTTCTCCTTTTGGTGGTAAAAATATTATAATACTGTTATTAAAAAATGTGATTTTTAGTTTGAGTGTTTGAGTAGCACAGAATTACTTTCAGGCAGATATTAGAGGCATACTGTTTAATTTAAAATTAATCCATCCATCTCTTTCTGTTGCTCCACATCAAGCTGCCCAGATCTTTTATTCTAGTGATAGAAGATAACATGAATCTCAAACTCCCACACTGGTAGTTAACATGTCCCGGGTAAACTATAATTGATAAGCATTTCATTATTGAGGAAGGTCACTGGATTTGCATGATTATTCTTTTATTGTGAATGTGTAATTCACATTTGATCCTATGAAATGACATCTTTGGTTCTCTGGTTCATAATCCCAATGGGAGCTATTCATTAGCAGTGGGTAACAAGATGAACTAACAAGATGGACATGAGTGCACAATGTCATTCCTTAGTTATAAAAACAGTGCAATACTGGTATTCATGGTGAGAAGAAGAATCTGTTGATACCATGAGATAAATCTCCCATTATACTCAACCACTCACCATGCTTAAAAACTTTTCATGGGTACCACAATTAGTTTTGCCTCTGCAACTTAAAATGGAATTTACAGAGGATTAAAAGAGAGTTCCTAAATGATTAAAGGATTAAGTCTATGACCTCTAAATGAAGGTTAAATGGACTGTAATTATTTAGCCTGAAGACTAGGAAACCAAGAGACAAATTAGAATTATCTCTTAAGAATATGACAGACAATTATACAGAGAATGTTATACTGTAGTCTCTAATCCTTCTGATAATGCCTAGAAGAAGTTAACATAAATTGCAGCATAAGGAATTTAGATTATATCTTAAATGGAATTTCAAGAAAATTAGGTCTTTTAGATATTTAAAATTATTGTCTGTGGGTATTGTAGCAATTCCATTGTGAAAGCAAACAAAAAGAATATTCACACAAAATGTATTCAATGGTCTTAACTTCGTGAAGGAGCATTGCAGACGGAGTGATTTTTATATCATAGAAACCACTCAGAAGACCCCCTGGGGCACCTCTTAGTACTGCCCTGCTCTGTGACTAACAAAGTAAAATTACAACAACCTAATAGAGGCAGATCTGATAGTGGCTCACACACTTCAGGGATGAAGTTAGTGGGTTAGTCTAACCCACAAGGAACCAAATAAACCAAGATGCTTGCTGAAGATAAAGGGAATATAGAATGAGTAGAAGAAGAAAGTGGTTGTAAGTACTAGTTGAAACCATGTACTACTTTATCATTTTGATATGAATATATTATGTAAAATAATTTTTCCTTTCTTTTTATTTTATATTAATTTATAGCATATATAAATTACAATGTATTTACATATTAAGGTATGTTATATGTTTATATATTATTTATTTATATATAAAATAAGAGCTTGTTATAGAAATTTAAACTTATTCAATTATGGGAGCCGATTAAGCAGTCTGTGTGATACTGCTAGTGTTTCCATTTGTTTAATCAAACCCTGAATGATATATGTGGATAATAATGCAATAACAAGTAAAATTTGGATAATAACAGTAACTATAGATAATTGTTATATTTAAATATGTTAGAACCTAACTCATAGAATTAATATGACAATTAAATAATAATAACATTAAAAAGCCCTTAGAACACTCTTAACCTATAATAAATAATTTATGGTATATTATTATTTTTATTAATAGTATTACCTACATTTTCATAAAAATTCCAATTTTTTTCTTCAAATTAATATTTTATTTATTTATTTGTTTGCACTGGGTCTTAGTTGCAGCAGGCAGTCTCCTTAGTTGCATCTTGCTGGTTCCTGAGTTGTGGCAGGTGAACTCTTAGTTGCAGCATGCATGTGGGATCTAGTTCCCTGACCAGCGATCGAAACCAGACCCTTTGCATTGGGAGTGCGGAGTCAACCACTGCATCACCAGGGAAGTCCTTATCATTTTTTTAAAAAGTCTAATCATCTCTATTTATCCCTAACATATATTTTGCTCCACCTGCTTGTGAAATTTACATAAATTGAATTGTACTGTATATATTTTTGTGACTTGATTATTTTACACAGTAACATGTGATCACTGCTGTATTGTACTCCCTTTCCTAAACACATATTTATTATTGTGCAAAACTGTTCAAAATCATATATAAATAAATAAGGTATATTAACATTAACATAATACAATCATATATTAATATAATTTATGAATTATATACAAATATGAGTGAAGAAAAATTTTCTATAAATATATATAAATTGAGAAAAATATGTATAACATGTTTATACATAACAACTATTATTAATAACTACTTTCTTCCAGTACTCATTCTGTATTTCCTCTAACCTCAGTGAACATCTTGGCTGTTTGGTTCCTTGTGGAGTAAGCTAACTTAAAATGTCATCTGTAAAGTGTATGGGCCACTGTCAGATTTGTCTGTATTGGGCTGTATTTTCACTTGGTTAATCACAGGGCAGGACAGTACTCAGAGGTGCCCAGAGGATCTTCTGTACTCCAGAGATACTCCTTCTTAAACTCTGTCTCAGTTTGTTTGGGCTGGTGTAACCAAATGCCATAGACTGGATAGCTTATAAGCAATGGAAATTTATTTCTCACAGTTCTGGAGGCTGAGGGTACAAGATCAGGTTGCCAGGATGATCTGGCTTTGGTGAATGCCTTCTGAGTTGCAGACTGCAGACTTCTCTGTCCTCACTTGGTAGATGGGCCTAGAGAGTTCTCTAAATTCCATTTATAAGAGCAGTAATCCCATTCATGAGGGCTCCACCCTCATGATTTAAGCACCTCCCACAGGGCCCACCTCCTAATACCATTATATTGAGCATTAGGATTTCAACATGTGAATTTTGGAGAGGACACAAACATTCAAGCCATAACACCCACACTGTTTAGTAGCAATCCATTTTTCTCTTGATCATCAGTTTTCTACTGAAAATATTAGGTTGTTCTTAGTTTTATTGTGTTACGAACAATGTTGCTATAAACACATCAGCCATCTATTGCTGAGTAACAGATCATTTCATAATTTGTTAAAAAACAAAAATTATTTATTTACTCATTATTCCTTGTGTCAGAAATTTTGACTGGAATTAGCTGGGAACAATTCATTTTTGCTTCACATAGTGTCTTCTAAGATCTGTCATATGTCTGGGGTCTCAGCTGGCATGGCTGAGCCTTTCCCTTCACATGGTCTCACATCCACAGATGGGAAGTTCAGGCTTGTTCACATGGTTGGCAGCATTACAAGAGGGCAAGAGCAAAAGTTGTAAGGTTTCTCAAGACTTAGGCTTGGAACAGAGAGAGCACAATGTCCATAGCATTCTATTAGTCAAACAAATCACAAATCCAGCCCAGATTTAAGTGGTAGGGAAATAGACTCCATATTTTAATGAAAGGAGTTACAAAGCATTTTAAGCCACAAACTATTCATGTTACTTCTCACTTTAAAATATGCTTACCAATATGCTAGAATCCCCCAAAGTCTTCTCCAATGCAATATCAGACTCAAAGTCCATGTTCGCATTGTTTACATTAGGTCTGGATTTGGATATGCTTTTGGGATACAGTTTCTCTTCCTGAGGGATCTGTGATTTAAAGAGATAAATTATTACTCTCCTATACGCCCAATATAAAACCAGAAGATCATGTAGAGCAGTAGAAATAGACACAGCTGATCAAAAAGTAGTAGCAAAAGATATCTAGTAGTAACTGGCCCACAGCAATTCTTAAACATATCTGAACACTAGCTGACAGCACACTGGCCCCATTCTGGTAGCTCAAAGTATTCTTTGATTAGGGTCTGTTTTTGTAATCTGAGAGTGTTTTCCTAAATTTCTTGTTGGTTCTTAGATCCATCTCCTGGGCTCTTGAATGAGTGCTCTGAGGTAACTATCTTTTATAGAAGAAATGGTTTGTGTTTTCAGCTGTGTAGCATTTTCAACCTGATTCCTGCCTACAAACAGTTTAGGTCCTAGAGGTTTCCTTTGTGTTTTTACAGTTTCTGTTCCTGAGGTAGGTGGTGCTTTTGTTAATATAATCATTTAATATGTGTGGGGATTTTCTCTGCATCATATTTGAGTATACAGCATATATGAAATATCAAATACACATTTTTCAAATAAACTTTGGTTTTTAGAGCAGTTTTAGGTTTACAGCAAAATTTAGTAGTAGGTACAGGGAGATTTCTTATATACTCCCACCCTGACTCATGTATAGTTTTTTAATTATCAATATTCCATACTAATATGGTACATTTGTTACAAGTGATAAACCTACATTGACACATAATTATCACCCAAAATACATAATTCAAATTAGGGTTCACTCTTGCAGTGGTATATTTTATAAGTGGGACAAATGTTTAATGAAATATATCCACCATTATAATATCATACAAGTAAGTTTCACTGTTCTGAAACAATCCCCTGCACTTCATTTATTCAACCCTCCCTCCTCCCATCCCCTAGCAAACCTGATCCTTTTACTGTCTCCATACTTTTGCCTTTTCCATGATATCATATAGTTGGAATCCTACAACATGTAGCCCTTTCAAATTGGCTTTCTTTGTTTAGCAATGTGCAATCGTTAAGTTTCCTCCATGTCGTTTCATAGCTTGATAACTCATTTTTTTGGCACTGAATAATCTTCCATTGTCTGGATGTATCACAGTTTATTTATCCATTCACCCACTGAAAGACATCTTGGTTATTTCCAAGTTTTGGAAATCATGAGTAAAGCTGCTATAAACATCCATGTGCAGGTTTTTGTGTGGACGTAAGTTTTTAAGTTTGGGTAAATAGGATTACCTATTGTATGGTAAAAGTACGTTTAGGTTTTTTGTGAAACTACCGAATTGTCTTCTGAAGTAGCTGTACCATTTTGTACTCCTACCAGCAATGAGTGAGAGTTGATGTTGCTCCATACTATTGCCAGCATTTTGTTTTGTCAGTGTTCTGGATTTTCATCATTCTAGTAGGTGTGCACTGTTGTGTAACTTTGTATTTTTCTGATGGCATGTGGCATAGAACATCTTTTCATATGCTTACTTGCCATCTGTATATCTCCTTTGATGAGGTGGCTGTTAAGGTCTTTGACCCATTTTAATTGGGTTGTTTGTTTTCTTATTGTTGAGTTTTAAGAGTTCTTTTTGTATTTTGGATAATAGCACTTTATCAGATGTGTCTTGCAAAAAATTTCTCTCAGTTTGTCGCTTGTCTTCTCATTCTCTTGACACTGTCTTTTGCAGAGCAGACATTTTTAATTTTAATGAAGTCCAGCTTATAATGTCTTTCTTTCATGGATTTTACCTTTGGTGCTGTATCTAAAAAGTCATCACTATACCCAAGGTCATCGAGGTTCTTTCCTATGCCACCTTCTAGGAGTTTTATAGTTTTACATTTAGGTCTATGATCAATTTTGAGTTAATTTTTGTGAAGGGGATAAGGTCTATGTTGAGTTTCTATTTTTTGCATGTGATGTCCAGTTGTTCTTACACCATTTGTTGAAAAGACTATCTTTACTCTATTGTACTGCCTTTACTTCTTTGTCAAGTATCAGTTGACTATATTTATTTAGGTCTATTACTGGGCTTTCCATTCTTTTCCATTATTTGTCTATTATTTTACCAATACTAAACTGTCTTGATTACTGTAGGTTTTAGTAAGTCTTGAAGTCAGGTAGTGTTGGTCCTCCAACTTTGTTTTTCTCCTTCAGTCTGCATTGGCTGTTCTGTCTTTTGTCTCTCCATATAAACTTTAGAATCAGTTTTTCAGTATCCACAAAATAACTTTCTGGAATTTTGATTGGGTTTGAGTGGAATCTATAGATCAAATTGGAACGAACTAACATCTTGACAATGTTAAGTCTTCCTGTCCATGAACATGGGGTATCTCTCCATTTATTTAGTTCTTTAATTTCATTTGTCAGACTTTTGTAGTTTTTTTCTCATTTAGATGTTGTACATATATTGTTGGATTTATACCTAAGTAATTCATTTGGGGGGTGGTAATGTAAATGGTATTGCATTTTTAATTTCCAATTCCACTTGTTCATTGCAGGTACATAGGAAAGCAACTGACTTTTGTATATTAACCTTGTATCCTGCAAATTTGCTATGTTTGCTTATTAGTTCAAGGAGTATATTTGCAGTCTTTTGAATTTTCTACATAAGTGATCATGTCTTCTATGAACAAAGACAGTTTTATATTTTCCTTCACAATCTGTATACAATTTTCCTCCTTTTGTTTTCTTATTGCATTAGCTAGGACTTCCTGTATCATGTTGAAAAGCAGTGGTAAGAAAGGACATCCTTGTCTTTTTAATGATATTAGTGGGAGAACTTCAAGCTTCTCACCATTAAGTATATGTTTGCTGTAGGATTTTGTAGATATTCTTTATCAAGTTGAGTTCTTCTATCCATAGTTTGCTCAAAGTTTTTATCATGAACAGGTGCGTATCACACTTTGAGCCAGTTTCACTCTATTTAGAGCCATCTTCCAGTCTACTCTGGAATAGTATGCTTAAGATACATTAAAGTGCTTTCTTCTTATGATATGTCCTTTTATAAAATGGCTACTTGAGCATGTGAGTCATAATTTGCAAATATAAGTATTTCCCATTTAACTTTGTAATAATAATTTATGTAATATTTGCATTGAAATCAGAAAAGGTATTCCGTATGATCCCGGTATTGAGCTTAAATAAAGGTTGTTTCTTTGTTGAAGATATTGCCAATTTTAAAAATTTTCCTTCTGGATTTTAAGAGAATGTCTGTTCCACCATTGTAGATGTAGTGTTCTATATATGCCCATTAGTTAAAGTTTGTTAATCATGTTATTCTTAACTTCTCCAACCTTTATATGTACAATTCTGTTTATACAATCAGCTATAATTTTGAATTTTTAAATTTCCAAATTAGTTCTATAAATTAAGATTTATGTAAAGGAAAGCTATGTTAATAATTACGTGAAATCAAAATTTATTATACACATGTGCTTAATGGAACTTTGACATTATGAACTATCATTTTTATCACTAGTAAATAATATTGCCTTAATTTTTAAATCAAATTAATGAGTGGCAGTTTGGGAACAAACTGTCCCAATGTTGCACCAAATTGCACAAAAGTATATAATTGCACCAAAGTATATAATTGCACCAAAGTATATAATTGCACCAAAGTATATAGTTCAGTAATTTTAAAAAATAATTCTGTTAGCTTTGCCAGATATGTAAACCTGTGAAACCATGAGTACCATCAAGATACAGAACATGTGCCATATTCCCCAAATATTCTTCATGACATTTTTCAGTCTACTCTTTCTTTAGTATTTTGTAAGCAACCAGTTTTCTGTTACTTTTTTTAGGCATTTTTCAGATTTTATGGAGATAGAGTAAGAATATGTTTTATCTTTCAAATGACATTTCTACTCAGCATAATAATTTGGAGATTTCTCCATGTTGTCATGAGACTCAATGTTTTCCTTCTTTCTGTGGTTGAGCAGTATACTAGTGTATGAACATACAACATTTTGTTTATGCATTCATCTATCAAACAGTATTTTTGGAATTTTCCAGTTCTGAACTATTATGGACATACCTGCTATGAACATTTGTAAGCAAGACTTTGTGTGGACATAGACTTTTCATTTTATTTGAGAATGTGTATAGAGTAGTATGGTTTAGTTGTATAACTGGTTGAAACTTAAACAATTATGAAATGTACAAATTGATTTCTAAGATGGTTGTATCTTTTTTTTTCACTAGTAGTGTATGATGATTGAGTTACTCCACATCCTCACTGACACTTGCTGTGGTCACTTTTCTTTAATTTAATCCATCTGCAGGGCTTTTAGTAGTATATTACTGTTGTTTTAATTTACATTTCCCTAATGACTAATAAAATCTATTAATAACTAAAAATGTTTTGAACTTTTAAGTCTATATTGTCCATTTATTTTGAGGTTTCTGCTCCATTTTTTTTGGCATTAAAAATAAGTTCTTGGGTTTCCCTGGTGGTGCAGTGGTTGAGAATCTGACTGCCAATGCAGGGGACATGGGTTCGAGCCCTGGTCTGGCAGGATCCCACATGCCATGGAGGAACTAGGCCCTTGAGCCACAACTGCTGAGCCTGCGCATCTAGAGCCTATGCTCCACAACAAGAGAGGCCACAATAGTGGAGGCCCATGCACCACAATGAAGAGTGGCCCCCACTTGCTGCAACTAGAGAAAGCTGTCACATAGAAAAATAGACCCAACACAGCCAAAAATAAAAATTAAAAAAAAAAAGTTTTCTTATTATTGTGTTAGGTTTAAGTGAGATTTTTCCCCTAGATCTTAAAGGTCAGAATTTATTGCAATAAATTTAGATAATTTATCTTTTCTAATATAAACATTTAAAGCAACATTTTTCCAGTAGAGACTAATCAACATGCTACTAACAAAACAATGGGTCAACAAAGATATCAAAGAGGGAGTCAGAAAATACCTTGAGACAAATGAAAATAAAACACAACTTTTCAACATCTGTGGGATGAGCAAAAGTAGTTAAGTGCTAAGTTTATAGTGATACAGGCCTTCCACAAGAAACAAGAAAAAATCTCAAGCAAACAACCTAACTAACACCTAAAAGAGTTAGAAAAAGAAGAGCAAACAAAGCCCAAAGTCAGCAGAAAGAAGAAAAAAAGAAAATAATAAAGATCAGAAAGGAAATAAATTATAATAAAGAGACCAAAAAACAATAGAAAATATAAATGAAACCAAGAACTGGTTGTTTGAAAATATAAAGTAAGTTTTAAGCCTTTACCCAGCCTCATTAAGAAAAAAAGAGAGAAGGCCCAAATAAACAAAATAAGAAGTAAAAGATGAGAAATTACATCTGATATCACAGAGATACAAACAATCATAAGAGAACATTATAAAACAGTTATATGGCAACAAATTGGAAAGCCTACAAGAAATGGATAAATTCCTAGAAACATACACTTCAAAACTGAATCATGAAGAAGAAGATAATCTGAGCAGACTGATTACTAGTATTGAAACTGAATCAGGAAACTCCCAGCAAACAAAAGTTCAGTACTGAAAATCTTCACAGGGGCATTCTACCAAATATATAAAGAAGAGTTAATACATAATGCTTCTCAAACTATTCCAAGAATTGAAGAGGAGAGAACACTCGTAGACTCATTCTATGAGGCCAGCATTATCATGATACCAAAACCAGACAAAGACACTTCAAGAAAAAATTACAGGCAATACCTTTGATGAATGTAGATGAGAAACTCCTCAACAAAATATTGACAAACTGAATAGAACAGTATACAAAAAGAATCATACAACAGGACCAAATGGGATTTTTTTTCCACGGATGCAAAGCTGGCGCAGTATCTGCAAATAAATCAATGTGATACACTAATTAACACACCAAAGGATAAAAATCACATAATCTTCTGAAGAGATGAAGAAAACAAAAACAAAAACAAAAACAAAAACAATTGACAAAAGTGAACATCCACTCCTAATAAAAACTTACAACAAAGCAGGTACAGAGGAAATGTATCTCAAAATAATGAAGGCAATTTATGAAAAACCACAGCTAACACCATAATCATTGGTGAAAAGCTAAAAGATTTTCTGCTAAAACCAGGAATAAGATAAGGTTGGCATTTCCTTTTTTTAACATCTTTAGTGGAGTATAATTGCTTTACAATGGTGTGTTAGATTCTGCTTTATAACAGAGAATCAGTTAAACATATACCAATGTCCCTATATCTCTTCCCTCTTGCGTCTCCCTCCCTCACACCCTCCCTATCCCACCCATCTAGGTGGTCACAGAGCACCGAGCTGCTCTCCCTGTGCTATGCGGTTGCTTCCCACTAGCTATCTATTTGAAGTTTGGTAGTGTATATATATGTCCATGCCAATCTCTCACTTTGTCCCAGCTTACCAATACCCCTCCCCGTATCCTCAAGTCCATTCTCTAGTAGGTCGTGTCTTTATTCCCATGTTGCCCCTGGTTCTTCATGATCATTTTTTTTTTTTAGATTCCATATATATATGTTAGCATATGATATTTGTTTTTCTCTTTCTGACTTACTTCACTCTGTATGAGAGACTCTAGGTCCATCCACCTCACTACAAATAACTCAATTTCATTTCTTTCTACGGCTAGTAATATTCCATTGTATATATGTGCCACATCTT
>NC_041214.2:124176781-124178142 GCF_002837175.3 Physeter macrocephalus
CATTTCTCTAATGATTAATGATGCTGAGCATTCTTTCATGTGTTTGTTGGCAATCTGTATATCTTCTTTGGAGAAATGTCTATTTAGGTCTTCTGCCCCTTTCTGGATTGGGTTGTCTGTTTTTTTCATACTGAGCTGCATGACCTGCTTGTAAATTTTGGAGATTAATCCATTGTTAGTTGCTTCATTTGCAAATATTTTCTCCCATTCTGAGGGTTGTCTTTTAGTCTTGTTTATGGTTTCTTTTGCTGTGCAAAAGCTTTTAAGGTTCATTAGGTCCAATTTGTTTATTTTTGTCTTTATTTCCATTTCTCAAGGAGGGGTGTCAAAAAGGATCTTGCTGTGATTTATGTCATAGAGTGTTCTGCCTATGTTTTCCTCTAAGAGTTTGGTAGTGTCTGGCCTTAATTTAGGTTTTTAATCCATTTTGAGTTTATCTTTGTGTGTGGTGTTAGGGAGTGTTCTAATTTCATTCTTTTCCGTGTATCTCTCCTGTTTTCCCAGCACCACTTATTGAGGAGGCTTTCTGTTCTCCACTGTATATTCTTGACTCCTTATCAAAGATAAGGTGACCATATGTGCGTGTGTTTATCTCTGGGCTTTCTATCCTGTTCCATTGATCTATAATTCTGTTTTTGTGCCAGTACCATTCTGTCTTGATTACTATAGCTTTTTAGTATAGTTTGCTGTGCAAAAGCTTTTAAGGTTCATTAGGTCCAATTTGTTTATTTTTGTCTTTATTTCCATTTCTCAAGGAGGGGTGTCAAAAAGGATCTTGCTGTGATTTATGTCATAGAGTGTTCTGCCTATGTTTTCCTCTAAGAGTTTGGTAGTGTCTGGCCTTAATTTAGGTTTTTAATCCATTTTGAGTTTATCTTTGTGTGTGGTGTTAGGGAGTGTTCTAATTTCATTCTTTTCCGTGTATCTCTCCTGTTTTCCCAGCACCACTTATTGAGGAGGCTTTCTGTTCTCCACTGTATATTCTTGACTCCTTATCAAAGATAAGGTGACCATATGTGCGTGTGTTTATCTCTGGGCTTTCTATCCTGTTCCATTGATCTATAATTCTGTTTTTGTGCCAGTACCATTCTGTCTTGATTACTATAGCTTTTTAGTATAGTCTGAAGCCTGGGAGCCTGATTCGTCCAGCTCCATTTTTCTTTCTCAAGATTGCTTTGGCTATTCCAGGTCTTTTGTGTTTCCATACAAATTGTGAAATTTTTAGTTCTAGTTCTGTGAAAAATGCCATTGGTACTTTGATAGGGATTGCATTGAATCTGTAGATTGCTTTGGGTAGTATAGTCATTTTCACAATGCTGATTCTTCCAATCCAAGAACATGGTATATCTCTCCATCTATTT
>NC_041214.2:124178755-124209086 GCF_002837175.3 Physeter macrocephalus
AATTTTTTGCATACAGGTCTTTTGTCTCCTTAGGTAGGTTTATTCCTAGGTATTTTATTCTTTTGTTGCAGTGGTAAATGGGAGTGATTTCTTAATTTCACTTTCAGATTTTTCATCATTAGTGGATAGGAATGCAAGAGATTTCTGTGTATTAATTTTGTATCCTGTTACTTTACCAAATTCGATGATTAGATCTAATAGTTTTTTGGTAGCATCTTTAGGATTCTCTATGTATAGTATCATGTCATCTGCAAAAAGTGACAGCTTTACTTCTTCTTTTCCAATTTGGATTACTTTTATTTCTTTTTCTTCTCTGATTGCTGTGGCTAAAACTTCAAAAACTATGTTGAATAACAGTGGTGTGAGTGGGCAACCTTGTCTTGTTCCTGATCTTAGTGGAAACAGTTTCAGTTTTTCACTATGAGGACGATGTTGGCTGTGGGTTTTTCCTATATGGCTTTTATTATGTTGAGGAAAGTTCCCTCTATGCCTAGTTTCTGGTGGGTTTTTATCATACATGGGTGTTGAATTTTTCGAAAGCTTTCTCTGCATCTATTGAGATGATCATATGTTTTTTCTCCTTCAGTTTTTTAGTATGGTGTATCACATTGATTTATTTGCATATCTTGAAGAATCCTTGCATTCCTGAGATAAACCCCACTTGCTCATGGTGTATGATCCTTTTAATATGTGGTTGGATTCTGTTTGCTAGTGTTTTGTTGAGGATTTTTACATCTATGTTCATCAGTGATATTGGCCTGTAGTTTTCTTTCTTAGTGACATTTTTGTCTGGTTTGGGTATCAGGGTGATGGTGGCCTCATAGAATGAGTTTGGGAGTGTTCCTCCCTCCGCTATATTTTGGAAGAGTTTGAGAAAGATAGGTGTCAGCTCTTCTCTAAATGTTTCATAGAATTCGCCTGTGAAGCATTCTGGTCTGGGCTTTTCGTTTGATGGAAGATTTTTAATCACAGTTTCAATTTCAGTTCTTGTGATTTGTTGGTTCATATTTTATATTTCTTTCTGGTTCAGTCTCAGAAGGTTGTTCTTTTCTAAGAATATGTCCATTTCTTCCAGGTTGTCCATTTTATTGGCATATAGTTTCCTGTAGTAATCTCTCATGATCCTTTGAATTTCTGCAGTATCAGTTGTTACTTCTCCCTTTTCTTTTCTAATTCTATTGATTTGAGTCTTGTCCCTTTTTTTCTTGATGAGTCTGGCTAATGGTCTATCAATTTTGTTTTTTTTCTCAAAAAAACAGCTTTAAGTTTTATTGACCTTTGCTGTCGTTTCCTTCATTTCTTTTTCATTTATTTCTGATCTGATCTTTATGATTTCTTTCCTTCTGCTAACTTTGGGCTTTTTTTTGTTCTTCTTTCTCTAATTTCTTTAGATGTAAGGTTAGGTTGTTTATTTGAGATGTTTCTTGTTTCTTAAGGTAGGAATGTATTGCTATAAACTTCCCTCTTAGAACTGCTTTTTCTGTATCCCATAGGTTTTGGGTCATCGTGTCTTCCTTGTCATTTGTTTCTAGGTATTCTTTGAATTCTTCAGTTATCTCTTGGTTATTAAGTAGTGTATTGTTTAGCCTCCATGTGTTTGTATTTTTTACAGATTTTTTTCTGTAATTGATATCTAGTCTCATAGTGTTGTGCTCAGAAAAGATACTTGATATGATTTCAATTTTCTTAAATTTACCAAGGCTTGATTTGTGACCCAAGCTATGATCTATCCTGGAGAATGTTCCATGAGCACTTCAGAAGAATGTGTATTCTGTTGTTTTTGGATGGAATGTCCTATAAATACCAAGTAAGTCCATCTTGTTTAATGTACCATTTAAAGCTTGTGTTTCCTGATTTATTTTCAGTTTGGATGATCTGTCCATTTGTGAATGTAGTGTGTGAAAGTCCCCTACTATGATTGTGTTACTGTTGATTTCCCCTTTTATGGCTGTTATCATTAGCCTTAGGTATTGAGGTGCTCCTATGTTAGGTGCATAAATATTTAATATTGTTATATCTTCTTCTTCAATTTTTCCCTTGATCATTATGTAGCATCCTTCTTTGTCTCTTGTAATAGTCTTTTTTTAATGTTTTAAAGTCTATTCTGTCTAATATGATAATTGCTACTCCAGCTTTCTATTGATTTCCATTTGCATGGAATATCTTTTTCCATCCCCTCACTTTCAGTCTGTATGTGTCCCTAGGTCTGAAGTGGATCTCTTTTAGACAGCATATACATGGTCTTGCTTTTGTATCCATTCAGCCAGTCTATATCTTTTGATTGGAGCATTTAATCCATTTACATTTAAGGTAATTATCTATTTTTATGTTCATATTACCATTTTCTTAATTGTTTTGGGTTTGTTATTGTTATTGTTCCTTTAGCATTTGTTGTAAAGCTGGTTTGTTGGTGCTGAATTCTCTTAGCTTTTGCTTGTCTGTAAAGCTTTTAATTTCTCCATCAAATCTTTTTTTTTTTTTTTTTTTTTTTTGTGGTATGCGGGCCTCCCTCTGTTGCGGCCTCTCCCTTTGCTGAGCACAGGCTCCGGACGTGCAGGCTCATTGGCCATGGCTCACGGGCCCAGCCACTCCACGGCACACAGGATCCTCCCAGACCGGGGCGCGAACCTGGTTCTCCTGCATCGGCAGGCGGACGCGCAACCACTGCACCACCAGGGAAGCCCTCCATCAAATCTTAATGAGGTTCTTGCTGGATAGAGTAATCTTGGTTGTAGTGTTTTCTCCTTCATCACTTTAAATATGTCCTGCCACTTCCTTCTGGCTTGCAGAGTTTCTGCTGAAAGATCATCTGTTAACCTTATGGGGATTCCCTTGTGTGTTATTTGTTGCTGTTAAACTTTTCTTGTATTTTCTCAATTCTTTTTCCAAGATTTTGGATCATGTTTACTATCATTATTCTGAATTCTTTTTCAGGTAGACTATTTCCTGTTCATTTGTGAGGTCTGGTGGGTTTTTGCCTTGCTTCTTCATTTGCTGTGTGTTTCTCTGTCTTCTCATTTTGCTTTACTTACTGTGTTGGAGGTCTCCTATTCTCAGGCTGCAGGTTCGTAGTTCCCATTGTTTTTTGTGTCTGTCCCCAGTGGCTAAGGTTTTTTCAGTGGGTTGTTTAGGCGTCCTGGTGTAGGGCACTAGTGCTTGTGTTCTGGTGGATGAGGCTGGATGTTGTCTTTCTGATGGGCAGGTCCATGTCTGGTGGTTTTTTGGGGGTGTCTGTGGCCTTCTTATGATTTGAGGTAGCCTCTCTGCTAATGCATGGGGTTGTGTTCCTGACTTGCTTTTTGTTTGGCACAGGGTGTCTAGCACTGTAGCTTGCTGGTCATTTAGTGGAGCTGGGTCTTGGTGTTGAGATGGACATCTCTGGGAGATTTTCACCGTTTGATATTATGTGGACCTGGGAGGTCTCTTGTGGACCAGTGTCCTGGAGTTGTCTCTCCCACCTCAGTGGCACAGCCCTGACGCCTGGCTGGATCACCAGAGTCTGTCATCCACACAGCTCAGAATAAAAGGGAGAAAAAGAAAGAAAGGAAGGAAGGAAGAGGAAGACAAAATAAAATAAAATAAAGTTATTAAAATAAATTAAAAAAATTTTTTTAATAAAAAAGAAAAAAGGACAGCAGAACCCTAGGACAAATTGTAAAAGCAAAGCTATACAGACAAAATCACACACAGAAGCATAAACATACACACTTACAAAAAGAGTAAAAGGAAAAAAATATATTTATATCCTTTCTCCCAAATCATTTGGGATGATTCATTGTCTGTTCAGGTTTTCCACCAATGCAGGGTACATCAGGTTGATTGTGGAGATTTAATCTGCTGCTCCTGAGGCTGCTGGGAGAAATTTCCCTTTCTCTTCTTTTTCACACAGCTCCCGGGGTTCAACTTTGGATTTGGACCCGCCTCTGCATGTAGGTTGCCTGAGGGCTTCTGTTCTTCGCTCAGAGAGGACAGGGTTAAAGGAACAGCTGATTTGGGGGCTATGGCTCACTCAGGCCGGAGGGAGGGAGGTGTACGGATGCAGGGCGAGCCTGTGGTGGCAGAGGCCAGCATGACATTGCACCAGCCTGAGGTGCGCCATGCGTTCTCCCAGGTAAGTTGTCCCTGGATCACGGGACCCTGGCATTGGCGGGCTGCACAGTCTCCCGGGAGGACAGGTGTGGATAGTGACCTGTGCTCGCACACAGGCTTCTTGGTGGTGACAGCAGTAGCCTTAGCGTCTCATGCCCGTCTCTGGGGTCTGCGCTGATAGCCGCTGCTCGAGCCTGTCTCTGGAGCTCCTTTAATCTGTGCTGTTAATCCTCTCTCCACGTGCACCAGGAAACAAAGAGGCAAGAAAAAGTCTCTTGACTCTTCCACAGCTCCAGACATTTTCCTGACTCCCCCCAGCTAGCTGTTGCACACTAGCCCCCTTCAGGCTGTGTTCATGCAGCCAACCCCAGTCCTCTCCCTGGGATCCGACGGAAGCCCAAGCCTCAGCTCCCAGCCCCCGCCCACCCTGGCAGGTGAGCAGACAAGCCTCTTGGAATGGTGAGTGCTGGCACCAATCCTCTGTGCGGGCATCTCTCCACTTTGTCCTCTGCACCCCTGTGGCTGTGCTCTCCTCCATGGCTCTGAAACCTCCCCACTCTGCAACACGCTCTCTCCACCTACGAACGGGCTTCCTAGTGTATGGAAACTTTTCCTCCTTCACAGCTCCCTCCCACTGGTGCAGGTCCCATCCTTATTGTTTTGTCTCTATTTTTTCTTTTTTTCTTTTGCCCTACACAGGTACGTGGGGAGTTTCTTGTCTTTTGGGAGGTCTGAGGTCTTCTGTCAGAGTTCAGTAGGTGTTCTGTAGGCGTTGTTCCACATGTAGATGTATTTTTGATGTATTTGTGGGGAGGAAGTTGATCCCCATGTCTTACTCTTTCACCATCTTGAAGCTCCTTTGCATTTCTATTTAATATAGTACTGGAAGTTCTAGTAACAGCAATTAGACAAGTAAAAGAAATAAAAAGCATCTAAATTGGAAGGGAAGAATTAAAACGGTCACTATTTGCAAATGACATATTATGTATAAAAAACCCTAAAATCTCCACCAAAAACCAGTAGAACCAATAAATGACTTCAGTAAAGTTGCAGGATACAACATTAATATACAGAAATCTGTTGCTTTTCTATGAACTAATAATGAACTCTCAGAAAGAAAAAGCAAAAAACACAATCTCATTTATGATCACTTCAAGAAGAATAAAATGTCTGGGAATAAAGTTAGCCAAGGCAGTGAAAGACCTATACTCTGAAAACTATATGACATTGATGAAGGAGACAGAAGGTGATATAAATAAATGGAAAGATGTCCCATTGTTATGGATTGGAAGAATTAATATTGTTAAACCAGCCATACTACTCAAATCAATGTACAGATTTAATGCAATCCCTATCAAAATGCCTGACATTTTTCACAGAACTTGAACAAATAATCCTAAAATCTATATGGAGCCACAAAATCCCCCAGATAACCAAAGCAATCTTAAGAAAAAAGAACAAACCTGGAGGTATCATGTTCTCTGACTTTAGACTATATAATATATATATATATATATATATATATATATATATATATATAATGGAATATATTACTCAGCCATAAAAAAGTGACAGTTTGCTATTTGCAACAACATGGATTGACCTGGAAAGTATTATGGTTAGTGAACTATGTCAGATAGAGGAAGACACTGTATGTTTTCACTTATATATGGAATCTAAAAGAGGAAACAAAAGAATGGATATAAGAAAACAGAAACAGATACAGAGAACAAACTAATGGTTACCAGTGGGGAGAAGGGGAGGGGAGGGGCACGATAGGGGAAGGGGATTAAGAGGTACAAACTATTAAGTATAAGATAGATACAAGTATATAATGTAGAGCACAGGAAATATGGTCAATATTTTATAATAACTTTAAATGGATTATAACCTATAAAATATTGAATCACTATATTGTATACCTGAAACTAATATAAGATTGTAAATCAACTCTACTTCAATAAAAATTCAAGTAAATAAAGAAACAATTTCCCTTAAAACACTGATGTAGCTGTATTATATTCAGTTTGATATGTTTTGTTTTCATAATGATTTCATAGAGAGTATTTTCTAATTTCTATATTAATTTTTTCTTTGACTAATATATGTTTGTAGGTATGTAGTTTTATATCCAGATATCTGGAGCTTTTTAGCTACTTTATTTTTGCTGATTTATAATTCTACTCCTTTTCATTCAGAGAACCTATGAAGTAAGATTTCCCTTTTAAATGTATTAACACTTGTTTTGGGACCGAGCATACGTTTATATTTATGAACAATCCATATACATGTGAAGGAAATATGTGTTCTGCAGTTTTTAGAGGTAGTGTTTCATAAATACCACTTATACTAAGGAAATTGACAATCAATTCAGATCTTAAATTATGAGAGAAATACATTAAAGCCTCCAACTATGATTATGGATTTCTCTGTTTTTCCCTTTAGTTCTGTTAGTATTCATATATTTGAAATCTCTTTTTTATATATATGTATATACACACATACTTACACACATGTATATATACACACATATATTATATGTATATGTATTTTTTTACTGTTATATCTCCTGATGTACTGCCCTTTTTTATCATTATTTTGGAAACTTTTATCCCTGTGTTCCAATAAAACTATATTTAAAAATAAATTTGGCCAAGGGCTAGATTTGACCTTAAGGCTACAGTTTGCTCTAGAGGTTGAGCCAGGGGTCCTGGGAAAATGTGTGCAAGGAGTAACTTTCTAAATATTAAAAACAGGACCTAGTAATAATTCATGTTATGAGGACCATGACTGCTCAAGGAGATTCAGAATAGATCTGTACCTGTGGCTTTGCATGTCTCCCATTCTTCCTCTTTCTGAATGGGATTATTTATTTTTCCTGTTAGGCCATTTTATATTACATCTAATTGAGGGGATAGGAGTGCAGATGCCTTGTTTTGTTTAAATGATGACAACATGGCCTAGTCTACCCTGGCTAACATGTAAAGTGACAAATATACTCTTTCAGCCTATTGACAGAATTATTCCACTGTAATTTTATGTTTCTTATTGCGATTGAGAACATTTTTTTTAAATCTAAAGTTTTTACCTTGGAACATAATCTCTCTTTTATCTTGGGCTAATGTTAAGATCTGGCATTCTCCATGATACAATTATATGCTGATTTCTATTTAATTTAATCTGATTGGGATTTGTTGTTTTTCTTGAATCTTTAGCTGCTTGTTCTTTGTCACTCTACAGAATTCTCCCAGTTATCTGTTCCTCTGTCCCATTTTCTCTACCTACCCTACAGCAAACTTGAAGAGACTGTAGGATATTTGCATAGTATTCTGCATATCTCTTAACCTGTCTTTCAGATCTAATATCTCTTGCCTCACTAGGCTGTGCCCTGTAAAATCTCTTCTAATCTTTAGTAATCTTTAAACCTATCTATTGAATTTTTAATTTTAATTAATATGGTATCATTTAGTTAGTATGATATCAATTACTATTTCTAGAATATTTATTTGTTTTTTTATCTCTTTAGTCATTTTTCATACTTCTGTTTCTGATGAATGTATTCAAGTTTTTCTTTTTTTTTTCCTTTAAACTTATTAAGCACAATTAATAAATTTTATGTCTGATTTTTAAATTTGTGTCTGATAATTCCAATATTTAAAATATTTTTGGACCCTATCTGCTGTCTATTATTTATGCTGGTTCTCACTTACTAATGACTTGGTTACTTGCATTATTTTGTCTGCAAGCTGCTTGTTTTTTTTAATTCAACTTATTGTGTGATCATTTTTAAGCATCCCTTGACTTGAGTTTCTGCAGACAAGATTTGCATTTGCTGCTTACTGTCTCCTACCTGGGGATGCTAATAACCAGGACCACTTTAAATTCCAATTCCCCCTTTGATATTTGATGTTTTTCACAGAACACAGGTAGCATGTTGTGATGAAAAATTAGTGCTAGAGCCATTTCAGGATTTGGGGTTTTCAAAAGAGATTTTTATTTAGTCTGCCAAAGTTGAAGTAGTCGAACTTCACTTTTGTATCCACCTCAGTGCAGCTTTTTTCCTGTTTAATCTTACCCTGAAGGTGCACTCTTCTTGAATGTGAAGTTTTATAGCAGGTTTCTTTATGTTTTCCACCTTGTCTCTGCTTCCCTGTGTTCAAATGTCAATTCAGGAGACTTTGGTCCCTGAATACAGTGACCAACCCCAGGGTGAAAGCCACATTCAACTCTCACTTTTTTTAAAACAAGATTCTGGTTCATACTGCACTTGTGGTTTTCTTTCAGTGTGCTTTGAAAGTGTTTACAAACTTATCTGGGTTTTTTAATTTCTATGTATCATTTTAATTGTTTCATTGGAGGACCATCAGAGTATATAAGCTGCCACACTGCAAGAGCTATAGTTTATTCAAACCACTTTCCCAATTTATAAAGTGTTTTAACTTTCTCCTTTGTGTTTGCCTCCCATGTGATTTATGAGAAAAGGAACCATGCCCCTCTTACTCACCTATATATCCCAACACTTAGCAACCAGCCTGGCACATAGAAGCTAGTTGGTAATCATTTGTGGAACAGAGAAGACTTGGGAAGAGGAGAATTTCTTCAGTGTCACCAGATTCTTTTAAAGCCTAAAGGCTGCTGCCTGGAGCAAGTGTCTATGCCCTTCTCTTCAGTCCTCCCACTATTCCTCCTTTGAATTCTCAGGAATAGATTTTCTTCACTAAATCATGAATGAGAAAAACTCATGCTGCAAATAGCATAGTGCATGGCACATAATTAAAATTCAATACATGTTAGTCATAACCTTCTCTGTCTTAAGCCCTGTCCCACCCATGTTCCAGTTCTGTTTTGCAATCTGAAATACACATTGATCTTTTCTTTATGATTTAACTTTTGTTTGCTTTTAATAACTATTTTGCATCATAAACCATATAAACACCACCCACATATCAGGTAGTAAAATTATATTTACTAAGCAATTGCATTATTTTTACCTGTGGTTATACAATTTCTGATGAAAGATATATGTAATTAAAATGTCTCTTTACTAAGAAATATATTATTATGACCTATCAGTATCTTTTCCAGATCTTTGATTTTGTTATATATGAGGCATTTTATAATATATGAGGGATATTCAAATAATATGTTTAGACAATATTGAATTTTTGATGAAAACTTAAGTATCTTAAAGGCTAATTTCTATGTCAATAAACACTAATGTCTATTGTTCTTTATGTTATAAAATATATTTAATTGTTTTGGGAAGTACAACACTGGGATCTGAAAACTTTTCTGTATTCAAAAATTCTCATTTAGTAAGCATTGTTGTAGCGGTGTTGACCTTTAATTCTGCTTGTTTTCATTTTAAATATTCTTTGGAATTTCCCTCATCTGGGAAGTTTTCACTCGGTTTCACTGAGCCCACATCACTTGCCCTTTTAGGGATACTTTTCCTGTTGATTGTAAACACATCTATGTGAGGTATAGTTGTTAGTTTGCTTGACAGGTTTAATCCACCGAAAAACCAAATGGCATTTTACAAAATAAAGGTTTAGATGCACTGATGTTACACTGAACCAATAAACGCAATTTCAGATTTCACTTGTTTCTATGATACCATTTCCTTGACCTCAAATGCATTCAGCAAAGATAAATGTATCAGATAAAAACAATGAGAGAACAGAAGTTGAAGCATTTCTCCTTAAAATAATTTTTCTATGAGAAAAAAGTATGATCCTAGGCAAGTATATCTATGGGACAGAATTTCAAAGCAATAAAGAGAGTTTTCATTTAACGTATCCAGAAATGGGTTTGTGTAGTGGAAGAAGTAAGATTTGTTCACAGAGAGTAATAGAATTTTTAGGAAAATGGATTATCAGTGAGGCTTCTAAGAATTTGTGTTAAAGAGAAAGGCAGACTAATTTCTATACTGTCCTACAATTTTAAGTGTTGTCCTAGAAGACACCAATCTGGTGTTCAGGAATCTAGGATTCTATGCTAGTGGTAGTCTGCTAATTAACAAAAAAAAAACTACTTCAGCATCAGGAATCTGAATTATATGTCTGTTAGTAGTGAGCCACTGACCAGGTAGAGCAACGAAAGCTTCTCTATTGAGAAGATTGTCAAGAGATGGTCAGAGAACGAGTCACAAATAATCAAATGAGGTTATAGACTGGTCTCTACAGTAATGAAGGGGAACAAAAGGTAAGAGAACACACTCAGGCACAAGGCCAGCCACACAAATTTAACTATCTCAGTGAGAGAATTCTGTCATTTGCAAATTTTTGGATATTAATCATCTTGCATTTGGTTTATTGACAATATTCTAATTTTATATTTTATCCTTGGAACTCTCATACTCCCAGTTTGGTTTCCTTCCTATCACACTGGCTTCTCCCCCACATACTCTTATGCACACTACACCTTCTTGACTGAAGATTTTAATGTTAGCACTTTTCAAGTTTCAAGCTAGGACAATATATTTCTCTCTATTATAAATATATAGGATATTCCATCTTTTTTCCATATCTTAAACATATATTCATGTTTCCCAAATGTGTTTATCCAGCCAGATCTATCCATTGACTTTCAGTTGTTTATATGCAGTGGCCTATTTATCCTCTTCACTTGGAACTTTCATATACTTTTCAAACTCAACAGTTACAAAAGAGAACTCTAGACTTCTTCTCAGAACATTATTATCTCCCTAACATTCTCTGACTCATTTGTTGACATCAACAATCCTAATAAATGCTAAATATATGCAGCATATTAAAGTTTGAAATCTGACCCTAGACTTTTATTCTTTTCATTCTTTACCTCCTCATTCAACCTTTGTTTCACTACAAAATATATCTTGAAATTCTCTCCTTTTTTTTTTTAACATCTTTATTGGAGTATAATTGCTTTACAATGTTGTCTTAGCTTCTGCAGTATAACAAAATGAAACAGCTATATGTACACATATATCCCCATATCCCCTCCCTCTTGCATCTCCCTCCCACCTTCCTTATCCCACCCCTCTAGGTAGTCACAAAGCATGGAGCTGATCTCACTGTGCTATACAGCTGCTTCCCACTAGCTATCTATTTTACATTTTGTAGTGTATATATGTCCATGCCACTCTCTCACTTCATCCCAGCTTACCCTTCCCCCTCCCTGTGTCATCAAGTCCATTCTCTACATCTCATCTTTATTCCTATCCTGCCCCTTGGTTCTTCAAAGTCATTTTTTTTTTTAGATTCCATATATATGTGCTAGCATATGGTATTTGTCTTTCTCTTTCTGACTTACTTCACTCTGTATGATGGACTCTATGTCCATCCACCTCACTACAAATAACTCAATGTTGTTTCTTTTTATGGATGTGTAATATTCCATTGTATATATGTGCCACATCTTCTTTATCCATTCATCTGTCGATGGACACTTAGGTTGCTTCCACGTCCTGGCTATTGTACATAGTGCTGCAATGAACATTGTGGTACATGACTTTTTGAATTATGGTTTCCTCAGGGTATATGCTCAGGGTATATCCATTATATATAGTGGGATTGCTGGGTCATATGGTAGTTCTATTTTTAGTTTTTTAAGGAAACACCATACTGTTCTCCATAGTTGTTGTATCAATTTAATCCTCATGCCCTTGACCATTTTCTAGTAACTATTTTTTCTAGTTGTCCTCTTACCCCTTCCTCATTCCAATTATGTTGGATAAAACAAAATGAGTGTTTAAAATAGTGTAAATCATATTATAAGCTTTGTCATTAAATATATGACAATCTCCAAGCTTCTCTCAATGTTAAGTCCATCCCCTGACTTCTCCTGACTCAGGTTATTCTCAGTTCTTCCTTGTTCACTTAGTTCTAGTAACACACTCCTTCTGTCAATCCCTAAAGCACACTAAGGTGTTCTCAGGGTCTATCTCAGGGTCTTTGCATTTGCTCTTCCATGAGACTAAGTCTTTTCCTGATACTTTCTTTGCCTGGATCATTCCTAATTTTTTTTTTTTCTGGATCATTCCTATTAATGAAAATCCCTTTTAAATGTCATCTCTAAGAGACAATCCCTGATTATCCTGTCCAGAGTGGGCTTCCTTCATTTTTCTATATCATAGAATCATATTAAATATTAATAACATACATATATACACATGTATATATAGCATACATGTATTACATATATATGTAATATCACACACATACACATGTATAGTTAAATTATATATATAATTTATATGTAAATAAATTTAATATATAATATATAAATTGTATGTATTTTATATTATATGTTTATATATAACATATACCTATATTTTATAACTATATAAATATATTATATATTTATGCATATAAATTAATTATATATATTTTAACTATGTATTCTGGATCTCTTTCCCTACACTAATGTAGCATGTGATGTGGCCCTTGTCTGACTTGTTCTTCATATATCCCTAGCAAACAGTACAGAGTATATATGTACTAGGCTCTTAATAAATATTATAGAATTAAAAGATGTGCAAATAGTTAATAGTAAATCAAAAGAAATCTTGTTGAGGTGGATTGCAGATAGGTACTATTATTGGTTCCTTAGTTTAAAAATTCTGTCCACTCTCAAAACTATGAATGCCATTTTAATTTGTCAACAAACGTCTATTGTAAGACTGAAATGTGATAACTATTGCATCAGGGGAAGGAAATTTCATACCATGGTGATCTAAATGTGGTTTACTATCTAGAAGTTATATTCTAATAAAAAAGGCAAAGGATATTCAAATTATTAAAAAAATGTAAGTTTTCAAATTTGATAATGATTACAAAGGAGTATAAAAAGTGTCATGTGAGTTTTAATATGAAGAAAAATTAGAAGTTAAACATTTGAGTTAGAAATATAAAAAGTGTTTCTGGCAGAGGTAATTGTGTATAGGAGTCCAAAGACTTTCCTAGATTTGTACTTTTTCTTTATAAACTGATAACTTTCACTTCTTTTTAAAATATAGGATAACAGAGGTCCAAAGCAAATGAGAAGAAATCTGTGGGCTAATGCTAGAGCCCAAGAGAGGAATGTTGTACTTTGGATAAGGATGACAGCAGTAGAGATGAAGATAATTAATGGATTTGAGAGAAAATAAACATACAAAATTTCAAAAGCTGTTCAAAAATCACCTTATCAGAATGGCCATCTTTGATTAGGCAATATAAAATAGCCAATCATTATTCACTATCAAATATAACCTGCCTTATTTTTCTACATAGCTGTTATCATGAACCGATAGTCTCTCTTTCTTTGTTTCTTGACTGTTTTTCTTTCCTACTTCCCCCACCCTCTCATTGAAATGATTCACCATGATGGTACAGACTTTAAAAATTTCCTGCTATGTCCCTAGCATATAGATCAGTACCTGGACAAGAGCAGACATACAATAAATACTAATTGGATGAAAGACTGAATTTGAGAACAAGAGAAAAGTAGGAGTCAATTAGCTTTCAGGTTTCCAGTTCCTGAAAGTAGGATGGATGGATGGCAATGTAATTAATTGATGTTGGGAACACTGGGAAAGTACCAGATGTGGAGTGGAGGGGAGAGAAAGTCATAAATATGGTTTAGGATATTTTGAGTCTGAGGTGGGCATACAGATATACAATTAGATATAACTAATAGTCAGATAAGTACACAGGTATAGAACAGAAAATGTCATGACTGAAATATCAATTTTGGAATTATTTGAATATAAGCCTTAATTTTCTGTAAGAAGGAAGAGATTGACTAGAAATCAAAGTGTTTGATTCAATCTACAATCTAGACTTGAGAAAACCCAGCTTTTAATGTCTAGCTAAAGGATCATGTTATTTAAAAACAAAGCAATAAACAAACAAAAATAAATAAGATGAAAATGAATGGTTGGAAATGTAGGGAAAATATATCAGAGAGTAATTTCATAGAAGCAAAAGAAGGGTTCTAACAAAGAGGAAACAGTTATATCTTATCAGTTTTTGGAGTGATGAATTGATCTAACCACTGGAAATGTACGTTGGGTTTAGCAAATTGTTGTCATTGATATCTTTAGCTATAATTCTTTTGGGTGTGTGTAGAAGGGAGAGACAGAAGATAGATTGGGATAAGTGAGTGGAAAATTCAGAGGTAAGGAATGATGATATTCTGTGGTACTTTTAAAGAGATTAGCTATAAAAAGAAGGTAGTCCGAGAGAGTTATTGCGTTCAGGAAATTTTTTTTAAGATGAGAAAGAAAATAATGTTTAAATGGTGAATATTATTGAGAGGAAAAATAGATTTAAAATAGCTAATTGGTCATTTAATATTCCTAAGAGGGTGAGAGGTATAAGACCCAAAACTTAGATGATAATATTGATCTTTGCTAAGAGATGTTTAGTCTATTAACACAGAAATTGGAGAAAAATGAATGGATAACATTTAAAGAAGTTCCAGTTGAATGGTTTATATTTGACCTGTGATTTAGATGGCAATCTCATCTGAAAAAAAAGTTTAAAAGTTTTGGTGGAGAGATAGAAACTTGTAGGATATTAGAAAACCTTAGAAATAGCAATTGTGGAAAAGAGGAATTTAACTGAAGAATTACTGTAAGATTGACAGGAAGCATTGGTGGACCAGGTTCAAGGTAGATCTTGACTTTCTTTAAAATCACCCATTTGTAGTGATAATAATAGCAAACACTTACATAGAACTTACTATGAGCCAGGCATTGTTCTATGTTTTTTACATGTTTTAAGTCATATCATTATAGAAGATATGTAATTTGTTTAAGATTAGACAGATAGTAAGTGCTGAAGCTGAATTAACAATTTGTACTGTGTTGTTAGTCAGTAGTGTTGTATAATGTTACAACCTGTTGAAATTTTACCCTGCTCTTGCTGATTATAGACCAACAAATTTTTCCAAAACCAAGAACCAGAGGGAGAAACTATGACTCCACAAATATCTCATTTTCATTCAATAATGGGTAAATTTTTACCCTGTGATACAAACTTTCCAAATTTTTTTTCCATTTCCTGTAGATTTTCCTTGTGTTTTCAGTTTGCTTCCAGTAGGGACACTTGTCAATTTTCACATGTCCTAAGGTTCCCTTCCTAGAAAATTCTTTATTTTTCCATTGAGCGAAAGCCCAAAGCCAGAATGAACCTGCATCCTATTTGTTTCCACCTTGCTAGTTAGAAGAGAGTACATCAGACTCCTCATGTAAACCTTAAATAGCAAAAGAGATACACACACACATATAAGCATTGCACAAGTTTTCTGGTTTCATACAAATAGTCCTGCCTCCCTGAATAAGCTAAATTACAAATAAATATGTCATTACTCACTGTGATGCATTATCAGTCTTCCAAGAATTGAACATATCGTAAGCAACATATATCGTGCTTTCTCTTATTCATAGATCCTTCAATAATAGCTGTTGAATAAATATCAAAAGAAAGTCCATTAACATACAATAAAAATTAAATTGTATTTTTGTGTGGTGTGAATTAGCTATGAAAAGAGTTTTTTCTATTTTTTGCTCAAAATTTATCTTTGATTATTATTTTATGAAAGAAAATTGTGCTTTGCATTGGGCAAGGACCCAGTAGGGTACACATGGCATAGTCAAAAGAGACAAATGAAGAGAGTTTTAGTGAGAAGCCTATATACAAATGTTTGGCCAAAGGAAATATCAGTCAGTGAAGATGGTGGACTACTGTGGGGATACCCTTGAGACTGATGGAGCCAAGGTGGCTGACATGGATTGAGAAAACATATTAAGTTTGAGATGCCCATTGATATGGAATATTATTCAGCCTAAAAGAAGAACAAAATCTTGCCATTTGTGATAATATGGATGAAACTTGGAGGACATTAGCTTAGTGAAATAAACACAGAAAGACAAATACTGCATGATCTCACTTATATGTGGAATGTAAAATAATCATACTCATGGAAACAGAGAGTAGAATGGTGTTTGCCAAGAGCTAGGATAAGAGGAAAATGGGAGATGTTGGTAAAAAGGTACAAATTTTCAGTTATTCAGGATGAATAAGTTCTGGACATCAAATGTACACTATGGTGACTGTAGTCAATACTACTGTATTTTATATTTGAAATTTGCTAAGAGGATAGAGCTAAAGTGTGTTCTCACAACAAAAACAAAACATGGTAGCTATGTTTCAGGTATGTTTGAGATGATGGATATGTTAAGTAGCTTGATTGTGGTGATTATTTCACAATGTATACATACCTCAAAACATCAAATTTTATACCTTAAATTATGCAATTTTTATTTGTCAGTGATACCACAATAAAGCTGGAAAAAGAAAAAAGATGTCCATCAAGACATTGATCCCATACAGATGAAGATGGAGAGAAATTGATCTTGTTCTCAGTCAGGAGAAATCTGTGTAATTCACACAAAAACACTGGAGTAAAGAAGTGAAGAAGAGTTTTGTGAACTAGTATGTTGTGTAGTCTTACCTGTCATTTTGTAACAGGACTAATGATTTTGATTTTCAGGCTTGGTAACAACTCTCTATTCCTTTGGTATAGAATGCTCGACAATGTGAAATACTTATGGTCTCTGAATCAGTAAAATAAAAGCCAGTTCTTACTTTTTCTTTTCCCCATCCTCAAGAACTATTATTCTATATTTAAAAGTACAATGTAAATTTTGTAAGGTTATCAGCAGTGAATTTTGTATTCTGGAGAGGCTGATAAAGGGAGGAAATGGGAGGGAGTCAGAGCCACTGCAAAGCTTGACAGTTTGCTGTTTGTCACTGCCTAAACTCATCATGGATATGGGGTTATGAAAGAGACCTGCTGAAAGAATAAGAATTTTACTGAAACATTTCAGAATTATATTAAAGTGGGATTTATATTGATACTTAAGATGAAAATTAATGCTTATTCTTTTAGCTGCTGTGATGTGAGGAAATGTACAGTGTTGAGGCACATTATCCTCACAGACAGAGCAAGTTATATAAGGTATAAAAAAGGACAGAGGGAATGAAGGGGGTGGAGCAAGCAAAAGACATCTATGTTATTTTAAGGAAATGTAGGAAAAAGAGAAAGGAAAAAATAGACAAAAGGCAGGGAGGACCATAACATAAATTTGAGAGGTAGGAACATTAAACCAAAAGAAAAATGATGTTAATTCCATATTTTAAAAAGCACAGAAAAATGAAAGTTGAACGAATAAGGATAAAATAGAAACCAACATGAACATATTCTCGTTAATGTCTTCATTTTTATTTTGCATTATTCGACATATACTTTTGAGTTAAGCATGTGTTGTTTTCTCTGAAATTGTGCTTACTTGTTTTTAAACTCCATTTCTCAAAGTTTAATAATTTAATTGTACACTTTTCAGTCCAAATATCAGCTTAATGAAATCTTTATTGAGTTTGCACACATTGCTTCAGGGGATAGGCTATGCAACATAGTGGACAAAACTTGGGCTTCACCTGGTTTCAAAATAAAATATTAGGTGAAACATTCACTCTCTCTGTGCTTCAATTTCTTCAAATATAAAATGTAGTTGGTTACAGTAGTGCTTATTGCATGCTGTGACCCTGAGTATTTCATGGATTAATTCATAAGAACACTGAAATTAATGATTGCTAAATAGTATGTGGTTAATAATATTACCATTATTGTTACCTCCTGCAGTATATTAGTTTGTGCCTATGCATAGTTTTAATAACATTTACTAGATTACACATTTTAAAAACTGTTTATCTTTAATGAATTGAAGACATATGTAAGAGTTGCCAAAATCATACCAAGTGTTTCCTTATCCTTTTATTCTGCTTTCCCTATGTCAGCATTTTATGTAGCCATAGCACAATAGTCAAAATCCAGAAATTAATGTCAGTACAATACTGTTAACCATTTTACAGGCCTAGTGAAATTTCATCAGGTTTTCCACTAATGTACTTTTTCTGTACAGAGAAAGTACAGAATCCAGGATTCTATCTAGGATCCATATTACTTATAGATAATTCTTTTTAGTATCTTCCAAGCCTGTAAAATTTTCTCAGCCTTTCTCTTTCATCACATTGACAGTTGAAGAGCAAAGGTTAATTGTTTTGTCGAATGTCTCTGAATTTGGATTTGTCTAATTATTTCTCATCATAGCAATGATGTTATACATTTTTTGAAAGAATACCATAGAAATAATGCTGTATCATTTTTAGTGAATCATATCAAGTGGTTCATAATAAGAGATGTTATCAAGGTGGCTTCTTCCAGGTTTCTCCAAGATAAAGTTACTATTTTTCCCTTTGTACTTTATCAATATATTGGGAAGATAGTTTGAAATTATGAAATACTGATTCTCTTCATACTTTTGCCTAATAATTTTAGCATCCATCAGTGGATCTTGTCTTTAAGATTGACTATTGTGTTGTTTTCCTGATGGTAATTTTCTATTTTCCTCTTAACTTCTTTATCAATTTGAATTGTACTATAAGAAAGAATAGTCTGTCATCCCCCTTATATTTATTTAATAGACTAGCTTAACAATATGAATTTATGAATATTTCCTTCTATAGTTAAAATCTAATACTGTCATTTATTTTGCTGTTCAAATTTTTGAACAAATTTTCAAAATTATTTTCCTGCTTTTGCCATTAGGATATTCTTCAGTTTGATTGGCTTCTGTGTTCTTTCAACAAGCCCTTATCTTTTTTTGAGCACTTCTTTACTTTCTGAGAATATAAGATGTTCAAGCTCTTGTTGTATTTCCTCTGTCCTTAAGTCATTCACTTCTCTAAGGAGACATGGTTCCTTTTGTTGGAGAATGATGCTTAGATGTTTACAGCTGATTGTGCTGTATATATAAACACACACAGATAGATATGTATATTAAAATCATGAGTATATAATACTATTTTATAACAACTATTTCAGTATGAAGTTAAAAATCTGAGTAAATTTTGACCACGTATCCACAAAAATAACCACTGGATACCCAGCCAATGTAGCAGTTGTGGGGAACTCTAGGACAGCTTCAGGGTTCCATGAACACATATGCGATAAAATAATCATAGACATAGTAGAGGAGCAAACTTCACAATGAAATTGTAAGCATGAGGAAGAGGAGGCAAGTGAAGAGGAAATCAAGTGTCAGGAAGGGCTTAACCAAATTGAATAGGTCAGTTTGGTAAGAGTAAATAAGAGTAGGACTCAAATTCAACTATTTAACATAAGAGAGACTGCTCTGAAAATAGGAAAAAAGAGAGAGAGAATGTTGGAGAAATGGGGATTGACAGAAACACTCCAGATGAATTCATTTGTGATCTCAAATTTCAATAAGGAAAAAGAAAATTGGACCTATGATGGCTTTCTCAAAATACCAATAGGATGAGCAGAATATAGAAATGTCAAATAACATTTTTTGATTAACAGTAATACTGAGCTATGAAATATCAGATCTCAAACCTATTAAAAGTTAGATGTAAAGTAAAACCTGCAAATTGTCTTTTAAAATGGATCCAATAAGGAACATGTAGCAATTAGGCTGATGGTTCAGTTGAGAATGTAATAAATATATTTAAGCTTACCACTATGTGACCAGAAGCAAGTGAGGTTAAGATAAGGTAGTAAATCATCATAAGTGATAAATTATAGGATATCTTCAAAAGAAGTGGATTGTAGGTTATGCAGGGAAGGAAGGCAAAAGAGATTTTCATTGGTCATTTGAGTCCAATGCTGTGAGTCAACATTGTTATTTAACCCGTTATTTGGACAGAAAAATATGTCACTCTGTTGGTAGCCCTTTTGGAAAATTCTTAGACAGGGTTAGCTTCTAATAATCAGTCCTGGTATGGTAGAAAATGTTGTTTTTGTGAATATAATGTGTTCAAAAGACAAGTCCCATGACATGTCCCCACACAGGGTGTGAATGGCAGAATAATGGCCCCTTAAGGACATCCAAGTTCTTTAATCCCGGGAAACTGTGAACATGTTACTGAACATTGCAAAAGGGAATTTGAATGCATGATTAAGATTTTAAATCTTGAGATGAGAAGATTGTCCAGGTTCGCCTAATCTAATTATATGAGTCCTTAAAACCTGAGAAGATGAGAAATGAGGATTTGACCTGACATTCCTGGCTTTGGAGAAGGACGAAAGGGGGGCACAAACCAAGGGATGAGGTGACTTTCAAAAGCTGGAACTGACCCCCAGTTTACAGAGAGTAAGCCACTGAGCCTTTGCTTCTACAATTATAAGGAACACTAACCCGAGTCTGACAGCAGATTCTACCTGAGAGCTCCTAGTCAGGAACACAGCACTCTGACATTTTGATCTTAGCTCAGTGAGTCCTGTGTTAGACTTCTGACCTATATAGAATTGTAAGATAATAGATTCATGTTGTTTCAAGTCACGAAGCTGTGGTAATTTTTTATGACAGCAATAGAAATTAATACACTGGGTTTTGCCTTCTGTATATATAGAGGAGCTTGAGAAAATTCAGCCAGTTGAAATTATTAAATTGAAAGCAGAGTTATACTAAAATGGTAAAAGGGAAATTAATATTTGCTGAGTGCTGATTATGTATTAAATGTTTAGAATCTTTAAAAATTATCATATATACCCACCTTAATAACCTTATGAGATAAGTATCATTTTACTAATTCTATACATGTGGAAACTTATGCTTAGTTGAAGAGGTTGAATAATATTCTGAAGAATATGTAATTATGAATGAGTGAGATTGCAGTTTACAGATAATGTAAGACAGCCTTCAAAGCCATATCCATAAGAAGCTATGTTTCTTAAAATATCTTGTCTGTGTCAGGTCCTGTGATGTGTGCTTTACATGCATTATTTCCTTTGCTACTTACAACAAATAATTTTGCTGAGATCCACTATAGGGAAACACTTTAAAGAAAGGAAACATCAGTCATTAGAACAGTTTTTTAAAAAGGTGAGATTGGAACAAAATCTGAGCCTAGAATAGAAGGTGAGGAATGGTATTTAGGTTGCTTGAGAATATAATGAAATCAGCAAGAAGCTCAAAAAGAGCATTTGTGTTTAGTGGTTCCTTTACTATAAAAAATATGAAAAACACTAAGAATTATGTATTGTATATGATATAAAATGTGTATATAATTATGCACATTTTATAATATTTGCCTTTTTTTTGCTGTACTATTTATGTTGGCTGTTCTGTCACACCATTCTGACTATACTGATAAGATGTTGTTGTTTGTTAATGGACAGAACACGGAACTTCACCACATTGTTCAAGAAAACATTAAGAGAAGGTGATCAGACATGTAGCTAAGGGAGATTTTGTCTCATATTTATAACTTTAGATATATAGATTATAATTTTCAATCTATAACATATTTATAATTTATAATCTGTAGTTGTTCAAGCTGTATTCATGAAGTACAACCTAAAAGTAACTTTAAAGAAATAGTTGTAAGGACATAAGCAACCTTTGCTATTTTATAGCAAGTAGCTCACTTATGAACTTAAAATTCTAGCTAAGTTTTGACTGCCACATCTGAAGCAGAGACAATTTTGCTCAATTTCCTTTCATTTTTTTTCCTTGTTTTGTCACCAGAATGAAGTGGCATTTGCATGCTCCATTTATTCTGTGAAGTATAGTAATATGTTGTACTATTTTGACCTTTTTGAAAGTCTGAAATTTAATTCGTTGACTATTTTCCACTAGTCATCATCTCAACCTCATTGACTTGTAAGAAATGATAGACTAGCCATAAAATGTGTGAAAAATGATTAAGGATTTCACATATCATATGTCTTTAATCCTGTGATCCTCTCAGTTCTGTTTCAGGAATCTCAGATGTATAACCAGCATTTGATCATATTGAAGTCATGATAAAACAGCAAAGTGCTCATTACAACATACATATTATGATGCTTAAAAAATTTAGCTCATTTTCACATATCTAGGTAATGATGCTTTTTCAAAGCAAATGTATAGTGTACTAGAAAGAGAAAAAGATATTTGGTATGTAGGAAAATTATTCATTATTTTTATATCTATAGATTGTGCTCTTTATTGCTACTGACCTGAAGGGCAGTCATGTAGATGAAGAGGTGCCATAAATTACATGATATAAATAGTTTATCTAGTCTGTGCTTCCTTTTAAAAAATATCTGCTATTAGTCTTAAATATGTTTCTCCAAATATATATTTATAATTAATTATATTTATATATAATTAATTTATAATTAGATATAGATTAAATCTATATAATTATAATTAATTATAATAATTAGTGTAGAAATCTGTGCTTCCACAAAATAAGGAATAAAACACTTAAGCATTGTTTTTTTGTAATGATGCATGGATAATAGGAATTGAATATGCAGTACTTCAATTACATAACTGCATTTCTGGCTGGCAGGTTTCCTATTTTGGAAATAACTTTTGAACATACATGGTATTGATCATAATGACATATTTTTTAATCAAATGTATATTTTTTTGTGAAACATTGAACTATAGTTATCATTAAAGCAAGCAATCTTTTAAGATTAATGTGATATTCCAGGTTTCCAATTCTTGTCCAAGGAAGAACTTTAGAAAAAAAGGAGGATTTTTCTCTGTCACTTCCTAGTGATCATATATTTTCTATATACTGTACACAAATTTAATGATATATATGTTTGTTTTTTAACAAAGATACCATTAAGTGTGAGCAATTAGAATGATCTGCAATGACATATCAAGCTTACAAATATTTTTAGATCAAGGATATCATTTTAAATCTGTTGTTTGCATGTTGAGGACTCTGCACTTAGCATCACCATGACTTGTTTGTTGTATGAAAAACAAAACAAACAAACAAAAAACCTCAAAAAATCACAATAAAAATCTGGAAAACTTAATGTTATTCTGTCCCTAATAATTTGGGAAGCATGCTTAGAGTCAAAAAGAAATTTTTTTTATATCTTCATAGTTTCACCTTCCCCAACATTTTCATTGGTTCTCAGAGCTCTGCTGCCCACAGCTAAATTCATTTCTCTGTGCCACTCACTAAATCAAATACTAATTAGACCCTTTCCCCCAAAATGACATATTTTAAAATAATTCTACTTCACTTATGCGCTTTGTAAGAATGGAACATTTTAATTAAGCCAAGTGAGTAGGCTTTGAATTGTTACAAAGTAATTCACACCAAGTGAATAGTTATAAACAGTATAATAATTCAAGTCCATTAATATATTTTTATTATTACAAAGTGATATCTTAGAAACTCTCATTTGTTTGAGAAATCACATGAGGACACATTACACTTTACAATACCAATTTCCTAAAAAGAAAATGTTTCTGTGAAATACTGAAGCCAGGGCCAAAGGAGGAATCCCTAGATGCCAAATTTGTTAATCTTCCCTAAAAAGAGTCAATGTGTTTCATAGTGGTTCTGTTGGCTTCTCTGTTTCCAATGGCAGAACATAGGAGAAAAAAATTAAAACATATATGTATACTTTGATGGCTTTTTCTTCAAATATAAAATAATACTGTATACAGTATATTAACTGTAGCACATTTGTAAATTATTTGCCAGCCACACGGAATGTCTAGTTTCATTTGTAATGACATCATCAAAGACCTGTCTGTCTTCTAGAGTCTGGATTGTGACAATCATGAGTGGTTGACAAAATGTATGGGACATGGTAGTTGTATTATTGTTTATTATGGCAGGTGTGTACCTTTATTTATTATTATTATTATCATCATCATCGTCAAGCATTTGTGATTCTCCTAACACAACTTAGAACATACCATGGATGATCATTTTTCTTTAACATATTTTTGTCCAAAATCACATTCCAAGTAGTACTCTAAATGATCTCACATTTTCCTCTTTCATGAAGATTCTACCTAAGTAGTCAGAGATAAGGTAGAAGCATAGGTAATATATTTTCTAAAACAAATTCCAGAGGTTACCTTTTATTATCATTATTATTCATTATTCATGAGTTTGGCATTTTAAGGAATAATCGGGAACAGTTTTATGTTAACTACACTTCCCTTTTATTAGATATGCATAATACTTATCACAGTGCAATGGCAATGCTAGACCCTAAATAAAAATTGGATGACTAGTTAATTAATTTAGAATAGGATCTACAGATGATTGCCAACATGTCTGATTCTTTCTTTTGTTGCATTTTGCCATCTCTTTGAGATTATAAGTGGTGTGGTGAATTGCTTTTTAAGCAGAATTTAATTTGTTTCACCTTTATGTGGAAACATTTAGCATTTGAAAGCCAGTTGGTGATTTTCCATGCTCTTTTTCCCAGGACACCATGATAATGGATGCACATATTGATATGGATATCCAAAAACTTAGAGTATTTTGGAATGAGAAGTCACCACCTGGAAGGTCATTCTCTTAGACAATTATGCGGACTCACTGTGAACAATGTGTCTTGGCTGTTTTAAGTCAATTATTTTTGGCTTGTTATTGAAGGACTCAAGGATAACTTACTTTATCCTGAATAACAGCAATGTCGGTTTCTAGGTGGAACATTTACCAGTGGTGCAAATAGAAGGTGGTGTGTGTGTGTGTGTGTGTGTGTGTGTGTGTGTGCTGAATAAGCATAAATAGATCTGTGATCTAAAGAACTTTAAATGAGCAAATTGAATGACACCATCATGTGAATGGGAACACAAAAGTAAATGGAGACTACAGATGACATTTAAAAAAATATTTTGTTGGAGTATAGTTGATTTACAATGTTGTGTTAGTTTTAGGTGCACAGCAAAGTGAATCAGTTATACATATATATAATCCACTGTTTTTTAGATTCTTTTCCCATATAGGCCATTACAGATTATTGAGTAGAGTATCCTGTGCTATACAGTAGATCCTTATTAGTTACCTATTCTATATATAGTAGTACATGTATGTCAATCCCAATCTTCCAATTTATCCCTCCCCTCACTTACTTTCTGGTAGCCATAAGTTTGTTTTCTGCCCTGTAACTCTATTTCTGTTTTGTAGATAAGTTCATTTGTACCTATTTTTATATTCCACATGTAAGCAATATCATATTTGCCTTTCTCTGTCTGACTTACTTCACTCGGTATGACAATCTCTAGGTCCATCCGTGTTGCTGCAAATGGCATTATTTTGTTGTTTTTTATGGCTGAGTGATATTCCATTGTATATATGTACCACATCTTCTTTATTCATTCCTCTGTTGATGGACAATTATTGTGAAGAACTCCACAAAAACAAAAGCTACTGATGTCAGAAATCCCCTCTTGTGACAAATTTTCCCAGGAGCTTCAGATTTATGAAAATATGGTTTGTTGCACATTATCAGTGCTGTTTAAAGAAGCACCTCATATTTTATGTTTCCAAATCCTAACTCATCATTTCTCTCTCAAAAGATTCTGTAATTTTCATTTTATTTGGCAACCCATCACTTTCTCAGTCACTTAATCAAGAAACAAAGAAGTAACTTATTTCTTATTATCCCCTTACCCATTCATCCAGAAACAAATCCAATGGGTTCAAATTCCTTACTATAGTTCAGTTGTTCTTCTCTTCCTTAACTGCTCTTGTGTTACTTCATTATTTTTTGCTAGCTCTAGCCAATTAACCAGCCCTCCTATATCCATTTATTTTAACCTTTAACCAAGCCCCTACAAAATTCCTCCAAGAAGTATTTCTAAATTGCAAATCTGGTCTTGTTATATCCACTTTTGAAATCTTCAATGTTTGCCATACTTTCTAGGAGAATTTTTTATGTAATTCTAGTTCTGTGAGAAACTTCTTGTAAAAAAATTACCTTGAACAAATGAGTTTAGGAATCACTTATGTTTGGTAATTAACAAATCACATAGATGCATTAAAAGGCTCAAATAATGCTTGATTAAACATTTTTTTAACATCTTTATTGCAGTATAATTGCTTTACAATGGTGTGTTAGTTTCTGCTTTATAACAAAGTGAATCAGTTATACATATACATATGTTCCCATATATCCTCCCTCTTTCGTCTCCCTCCCACTCTCCCTATGCCACCCATCTAGGTAGCCACAAAGCACCTAGATGATCTCCCTGTGCTATGTGGCTGCTTCCCACTAGCTAACTATTTTACATTTGGCAGCATATATAAGTCCATGCCATTATCTCACTTCATTGCAGCTTACCCTTCCCCCTCCCCCGTCCTCAAATCCATTCTCTACATCTGCATCTCTATTCCTGTACTGCCCCTACGTTCTTCAGAACTTTTTTTTTTTTACATTCCATATATATGTGTTAGCATATGGTATTTGTTTTCTCGTTCTGACTTACTTCCTTCTGTAGGACAGAATCTATGTCCATCCACCTCACTACATATAATTCAGTTTCGTTTCTTTTTATGGCTGCGTAATATTCCATTGTATATATGTGCCACATCTTCTTTATCCATTCATCTGTAGATGGACATTTATGTTGCTTCTATGTCCTGGCTATTGTAAATAGAGCTGCAATGAACATTGTGGTACATGACTCTTTTTGAATGATGGTTTTCTCAGGGTATATGCCCAGTAGTGGGATTGCTGGGTCATATGGAAGTTTTATTTTTAATTTTTTAAGGAACCTCCATACTGTTCTCCATAGTGGCTCTAACAATTAACATTCCCACCAACAGTGCAAGAGGGCTCCCTTTTCTCCACACCCTCTCCAGCATTTATTATTTGTACATTTTTTGATGATTAGCATTCTCACCGGTGTGAGTTGATACCTGATTGTAGTTTTGATTTACATTTCTCTAATGATTAGTGATGTTGAGCATCCTTTCATGTGTTTGTTGGGAATCTGTATATCTTCTCTGGAGAAATGTCTACTTAGGTCTTCTGCCCATTTTTGGATTAGGTTGTTTGCTTTTTGCATATTGAGCTGCATGAGCTGCTTGTAAATCTTGGAGATTAATCCTTTGTCTTTTACTACATTTGCAAATATTTTCTCCCATTCTGAGAGTGGTCTTTTCATCTTGTTTATGCTTTCCTTTGCTGTGCAGAAGCTTTTAAGTTTCATTAGGTTCCATTTGTTTATTTTTGCTTTTATTTCCATTTCTCTAGGAGGTGGGTCAAAAAGGATCTTGCTGTGATTTATGTCATAGAGTTGTCTGCCTATGTTTTCCTTTAAGTGTTTTACAGTGTCTGGCTTTATATTTAGGTCTTTAATCCATTTTCAGTTTATTTTTGTGTATGGTGTTATAGAGTGTTCTAATTTCATTCTTTTACATGTAGCTATCCAGCTTTCCCAGCACCACTTATTGAGGAAAATATCTTTTCTCCATTATATATTCTTACCTCCTTTAACAAAAATAAGGTGAGCATATGTGTGTGGCTTTATCTCTGGGCTTTCTATCCTGTTCCTTTGATCTATAATTCTGTTTTTGTGCCAGGACCATACTGTCTTGATTACTGTAGCTTTGTAGTATATTCTGAAGTCAGGGAGCCTGAATCCTCCAGTTCCGTTTTTCTTTCTCAAGATTGCTTTGGCTATTCTGGGACTTTTGTGTTTCCATACCAATTGTGAAATATTTTGTTCTAGTTCTGTGAATAATGCCATTGGTAGTTTGATAGGGATTGCATTCAATCTGTAGATTGCTTTGAGGAGTATAGTCATTTTCAAAATGTTGATTCTTCCAATGCAAGAACATGGTATACCTCTCCATCTGTTTGTATCATCTTTATTTCATCAGTGTCTCATAGTTTTCTGCATACAGGAATTTTTTCTCCTTATGTAGGTTTATTCCTAGGTATTTTATTATTTTTGTTGCAGTGGTAAATGGGAGTGTTTCCTTAATTTCTCTTTCAGATTTTTCATCATTAGTGTATAGGAATGCAAGACATTTCTATGCATTAATTTTGTATCCTGCTACTTTACCAAATTCATTGATTAGCTCTAGTAGCATCTTTAGGATTCTCTATGTAGAGTGTCAGGTCACCTGCCAACAGTGACAACTTTACGTCTTCTTTTCCGATTTTGATTCTTTTTATTTCTTTTTCTTCTCTGATTGCTGTGGCTAAAACTTCCAAAACTATGTTGAATAATAGTGGTGAGAGTGGACAACTTTGTCTTCTTCCTGATCTTAATGGAAATGGTTTCAGTTTTTCACCATTGGGAACAATGTTGGCTGTGGGTTTGTCATAATGGCCTTTATTTTGTTGAGGTAAATTTCCTCTATGCCCACTTTCTGGAGGGTTTTTAACATAAATAGTTGTTGAATTTTGTCAAAAGCTTTTTCTGCGTCTATTGAGATTGTCATATGCTTTTTCTCCTTCAATTTGTTAATACTATCTATCACATTAATTGATTTGCATATATTGAACAATCCTTGCATTCCTGCGATAAACCCGACTTGATCATGGTGTATGATCCTTTTGCTGCTGGATTCTGTTTGCTAGTGTTTTGTTGAGAATTTTTGCATCTATGTTCATTAGTGATCTTGGCCTGTAGTTTTCTTTATTTGTGACATCTTTGTCTGGTCTTGGTATCAGGGCGATGGTGACCTTGTAGAATGAGTTTGGGAGTATTCCTCCCTCTGTTATATTTTGGAAGAGTTTGAGAAAGACAGGTGTTAGCTCTTCTCTAAATGTTTCATAGAAGTCGTCTGTGAAGCCATCTTGTCCAGGGTTTTTTTGTTGGAAGATTTTTAATCACAGTCTCAATTTCAGTCCTTGTGATTGGTCTGTTTATATTTTCTATTTCTTCCTGGTTCAGTCTCAGAAGGTTTTTATTTTCTAAGAATGTGTCCATTTCTTCCAGGTTGTCTATTTTATTGGCATATAGTTTCCTGTAGTAATCTCTCATGATCCTTTGTATTTCTGCAGTATCAATTGTTACATATCCTTTTTCATTTCTAATTCTATTGATTTGAGTCTTGTCCCTTTTTTTCTTGATGAGTCTGGCTAATGGTCTTTATCTTCTCAAAGAATCAGTTTTTAGGTTTATTTATCATTGCTATCATTTCCTTAATTCTTTTTCATTTATTTCTGATCTGATCTTTATTATTTCTTTCTTTCTGCTAACTTTAGGTTTTTTTGTTCTTCTTTCTCCAAATTCTTTTGCTGTAAAGGTTGGTTTTTTTTCACTAAAGATATGATCTATCCTGGAGAATGTTCCAGGAGCACTTGAGAGGAAAGTTTATTGTGTTGTTTTTGGACGGACTGTGCTATAGATGTCAATTAAGTCCATCTTGTTTAATGTATCATTTAAAGCTGTGTTTCCTTATTTATTTTCATTTTGTATGATCTCTCCATTAGTGATAGTGAAGTTTTTAAGTCCCCTACTATTATTGTATTACTGTCAATTTCCCCTTTTATGGTTGTTAGCATTTGCATTATGTATAGAGGTGCTCCTTTTTTGGGTGCATAAATATTTACAATTGTTATATCTTCTTGGACTGATATTGATCATTATGTAGTGCACTTCTTTGTCTCTTGTAATTGTCTTCGTTTTTTTTTTTTTTTTTTTTCCTGGTATGCGGGCCTCTCATTGTTGTGGCCTCTCCTGTTGCAGGGCGCAGGTTCTGGACACGCAGGCTCAGTGGCCATGGCTCACATGCCTAGCTGCTCCACAGCATGTGGGATCTTCCCAGACCGGGGCACAAACCCGTGTCCCCTGCATAGGTTTTTTTGTTCTTCTTTCTCCAATTGCTTTAGCTGTAAGGTTAGGTTGTTTATCTGAGATGTTTCTTATTTCTTGAGGTAGGATTGTATTGCTCTAAACTTCCCTCTTAGAACTGCTTTTGCTGCATCCTATAGGTTTTGGGTTATCGTGTTTTCATTGTCATTTGTTTCTATGTATTTTTTGGTTTCCTCTTTGTTTTCTTCATTGATCTCTGCGTTATTTATTAGTGTACTGTTTAGCCTCCATGTGTTTGTATTTTTTACAGTTTTTTCTGTAATTGATATCTAGTCTCATTGCATTGTAGTCAGAAAAAATACTTGATGTGATTTCAATTTTCTTAAATTTACCAAGTCTTGATTTGAAACTAAAGATATGATCTATCCTGGAGAATGTTCCAGGAGCACTTGAGAGGAAAGTTTATTGTGTTGTTTTTGGACGGACTGTGCTATAGATGTCAATTAAGTCCATCTTGTTTAATGTATCATTTAAAGCTGTGTTTCCTTATTTATTTTCATTTTGTATGATCTCTCCATTAGTGATAGTGAAGTTTTTAAGTCCCCTACTATTATTGTATTACTGTCAATTTCCCCTTTTATGGTTGTTAGCATTTGCATT
>NC_041214.2:124210759-124269179 GCF_002837175.3 Physeter macrocephalus
TTCTGCAGTAGTTATTTCCACTATTTTATCTTCCAGGTCACTTATCTGTTATTCTGCCTCAGTTATTCTGCTATTTATTCCTTCTAGAGAATTTTTAATTTCATTATTGTGTTGTTCATCATTGTTTGTTTGCTCTTTAGTTCTTCTAGGTCCTTGTTAAACGTTTCTTTTATTTTCTGCATTGTATATCTAAGATGTGGGATCCTTTTTACTATCATTACTCTGAATTCTTTTTCAGGTAGACTGCTTATTTCCTCTTCATTTGTTTGGTCTGGTGGGTTTTCAGTCTTGTTCATTCTTCTTCTTTCCATCCCCTCACTTTCAGTCTGTATGTGTCCCTAGGTCTGAAGTGGGTCTCTTGTAGACAGCATAGATCCGGCTGTTGTTTTTGTATACATTCAGCCAGTCAATGTCTTTTGGTTGGAGCATTTAATCCATTTACATTTAAGTTCAGTCTTGTTCATTCTTCTTCTGTGTGTTTCTCTGTTTTCTCATTTTGCTTAGCTTACTGTGTTTGGGGTCTCCTTTTCACAGGCAGCATGTTTGTAGTTTCCGTTGTTTTTGGTGTCTGCCCTCAGTGGGTAAGTTTGGTTCAGTGGGTTGTGTAGTACTTTTTCTTTGTTTTTACTTCTTGGTAGTTTGATTAATATATGTCTTAGCATGTTTCTCATTGGATTTATCATGTATGGGACTCTCTGAGCTTCCTGGACTTGATTGACTATTTCCTTTCCAGGGTTCCTGGTAGACGGGACTTGTGCCTGTGTTCTGGTGGATGAGGCTGGATCTTATCTTTCTGGTGGTCAGGATCGTATCCAGTGGTGTGTTTTGGGATGTCTGTGACCTTATTATGATTTTACGCAGCCTCTCTGCTATGGTTGTGGTTGTGTTCTGTCTTGCTAGTTGTTTGGCATAGGGTGTCCAGCACTGTAGCTTGCTGGTCATTGAGTGGAGCTGGGTCCTAGAATTGAGATGGAGATCTCTGGGAGAGCTTTTACCATTTGATATTATGTGGAGCCAGGAGTTCTCTCCTGGACCAATGTCCTGAACTCAGCCCTCCCACCTCAGGGGTACAGGCCTGACATCTGACTGGAGCACCAAGACTCTGTCAGACACATGGCTCAGAAAAAAAAGGAGAAAACAAAAACACAAAGATTTAAAAAATGTTATTAAAATAAAACATTAAAATTATTTTTAAAAATAAAAACATTAGAAAGTAATAAAAAAAGAAAAAAGAAAGAAGAGAGCAACCACATCGAAAAACAAATCCACCATTGATAACAAATGTTAAAAACTACTTAAAAAAAAAAGAAATGGACACACTGAACCCTATGATAAATGGTAAAAGCAAAGGTAAACAGACAAAAATCACACAAAGAAGCATACACATACACACTCACAAAAAGACTGCTTTGGTAGTGCTGAATTCTCTTAGATTTTGCTTGTCTGTAAAGGTTTTAATTTCTCTGTTGAATCTGACTGAGGTTCTTGCTGGGTAGAGGAATCTTGGTTGTAGGGTTTTCCCTTTAATCACTTTAAATATGTCTTGCCACTCCCTGCTGGCTTGTAGAGTTTCTGCTGAAAGATCAGCTGTTAACCTGGGACGTTTTCAACTATAATCTCTTCAAATGTATTCTCAGTTCCTTTCTTTTTCTCTTCTTCTTTTGGGACTCCTATAATTTGAATGTTCGTGCATTTAATGTTGTTCCAGAAGTCTCTAGACTGTTATCAATTATTTTCATTGTTTTTTCTTTATTCTGTTCTGCAGTAGTTATTTCCACTATTTTATCTTCCAGGTCACTTATCTGTTATTCTGCCTCAGTTATTCTGCTATTTATTCCTAGACAAAAATCACACAAAGAAGCATACACATCCACACTCACAAAAAGAGAAAAAGGAATAAAAAATATATATTTTTTTTAAAAAAGGGAGAAAGAGAGCAACCACATCACTAAACAAATCTACCAGTGATAATAAATTCTAAATAGTAAGCTAAGATAAACATAAAACTGGCAACAAATTAGATGCTGAAAGTAAACCCCAAATCTACATTTGCTCCCAAAGTCCACCACCTCAATTTTGGCATGATTTGTTGCTTATTCAGGTATTCCAGAGATGCAGGGTACATCAAGTTGTTTGTGAAGATTTAATCTGCTGCTCCTGAGGCTGTTGTGAGAAATTTCCCTTTCTCTTCTTTGTTCACACAGCTCCTGGGGTTCAGCTTTGGATTTGGACCCGCCTCTGCATGTAGGTTGCCTCAGGACATCTGTTCCCACCCAGACAGGACAGCATTAAAGGAGCAGCTAATTAGGGCGCTCTGGCTCACAGGCCTTGGGAAGGGAGGACTACAGAATGCGGGGTGAGCCTGCGGTGGCAGAGGCCACTGTGATGTTGCAATAGACTGAGGCATGCCATGTGTTCTCCCAGGGAAGTTGTCCCTGGATCACGGGACCCTGGCAGTGGTGGGCTGCAGAGGCTTCTGGGAGGGGAGGTGTGGATAGTGACTTTTGCTTCCACACAGGCTTCTTGTTGGTTGTAGCAGCAGTCTTAGCATCTCATGCCCATCTCTGTTGTCCGCACTGATAGTCGCGGCTCATGCCCATCTCTGGAGTTCGTTTAGGCAGTGGTCTGAATCTCCTCTCCTCGCGCACCAGGATACAATGGTCTGTTGCCTTTTAGGCAGGTCCAGAGTTTTTCCCGGACTCCCTCCTGGCTAGCTGTGGTGCACTAGCCCCCTTCAGGCTGTGTTCATGCAGCCAACCCTCGTCCTCTCCCTGGGATCTGACATTCAAAGCCCCATCCTCAGCTCCCAGCCCCCACTGCCCCGGCGGGTGAACTGACAAGCCTCTCAGGCTGGTGAGTGTTGGTCGGCACTGATCCTCTTTGTGGGAATCTCTCTGCTTTGCTCTTTGCAACCCTGTTGTTGTGCTCTCCTCCTTGGCTCCAAAGCTTCCACCCTGCTACCCCCCATCTCCTCCAGTGAAGGGGTTTCCTAATGTGTACAAACTTTTCCTCCTTCACTGCTTCCTCCCAGAGGTGCAGGTCCTGTCCCTATTCTTTTGTCTCTGTTTTTTCTTTTGCCCTACCTAGGTACATGGGGAGTTTCTTGTCTTTTGGGAAGTCTGAAGTCTTCTGCCAGCATTCAGTAGGTGTTCTGTAGGAGTTGTTCCTCATGTAGATGTATTTCTAATGTATTTGTGGAGAGAACGGTGATCTCCCTGTCTTACTCCTCTGATATCTTGAAGGTCTCCTCTGATTAATCTTTTTTAATTGGTATTTTTCAAATTTACTTAACAACAGACCCCTTTTATTTATTTATAATATCTATTATCACCCTACAGATCTGTGTTTCCAGATGGACCTCAGGATAAATGTCAAGTCTCTTAGCATGCCATTCTATCCCCTGTTTGCTTCTCCAGACCTATCTCTAGCCCTTAATTTTATTCTCTGGGAATTATAAAATGCTCTAATCACTGCACATTCTTAGTTATTTCTTACTTTGCTGTATTTGCTTTTGTAGTGTATCTAGAATGCATTCTACACCAAAACATTATCTTCCTAATAGCTATTAAGTCTTTATGTTTCAGCTCAGATATAAACTATTCCTAAAAGACATCCTTATTTTTACCCATGTCTGCCTAATTATATGTCTTTTCTCCTTAAAAATAAAAATTTGAGAGCAAGGATTATCTCTTTTTTTCTTGCATTTCAGTCCCTGGGCAATATTTTGTGTTCAATAAATCTTTATAGAATGAATGAATGAATAATTAATATACAAAAATAGTGTATTAAATGATTATATGAATGACTATATTATACATTAAGTGAAGAGTCTTTAAATGTTTAATTCCTATTTAGTGAGTTGTAAGTCATTTCATTTCAGTCTCTCTCTTTTGAACTTGATGAGTTTTTTTAAATACTCAAATCAGTATTATAAAGTTTCCACAGTGCACTCACAATATATAAATTATATAAATTTCATATCACCGGTTAGAAGTATAAGCCTTAGCTATTTACAATATTTTTTCTGTGTTTGCTTTTAACCATCTTTATGAAGTGTGCTTTTAATGAAGTGGGCTGATGAATTAAGTTTGGATATAAAGGTTTCTATTGTCCTGGATTCCCCATAATCTAGAAAGTTATTGGATTATGCTTAAATAGATTATATGAGTTTCCCTTTGTGAGGTAGTTTTGCTTCTACTTTCCTGGATGGCAAGATGTGGTTATTTCTTCTGTGGACTCCTTAACTTTTGTATTTTACCTTGATGCTGTACCTCCATCTCCAGATTCTTCTGATTGCATTTAAATAATACTTTTATGAAATCTCCAGAATCTGTATTTATAGAAACTGTCCTTTAAAGTGGCCCTTGATTCTAGCTCTTTGTTAAATGTCTCCATCTTGAGATTCTACAAGTACCACAACCTTGACCTATCCTTTTCTCTTCCCCATTCCATCACCACCAGTCTCCTTCCTTTTTACTGTTTCTCCTAGGGCAACATCATTCTCGCAATCACCTATATATGAAAAGTTTGATTTCCTTAGGCTTTTTTTCTACCTAAAACCCCAAGTTCTTATAGTTTCTATCTTTTCATTATGGATAGAATTTACAGCATCCAATATTTTTTGATTACTAACTCTTTTGTGAGCTGTTACAACAGGATCAACACCTTTTCTCTCCATATCAATTATTTTTACTTTTCAACTTCGTGTATAAACTGACAGTTTTACTACACTGAATCTAAAATCATGATATTTTAACTGACTCATAGATATAATCTTATATAAAACAATCAAATAAAGCAATGTAAAACACCTCATTCTCCTGTCTAGGAATATATTTTGCTCTGAGTAACCTTAAATGTTTCACTGGAATTTATATTTATCAAAATTAGGCAACATATGGCTGCTTTTTTCAAATTGGGAAGTTAGTTATTATGGCTATGATATAAATCTTTGGTTCTTAATGAATAATCTATCTTTGTGCCAAAGAAGACAAAAACATATCCTTATAATATATTCTAAAATTGTATCTATTTTTCTATATATGTACAAATGTACATTTTCTTCATAAGCATCTTACATTAGCTGCACTCTTAATTCCTTATCTGTATGTTTCTTTATTTTTTTTAGTGCTGTACTTATCAAAACTTTTGCTGAGAGAAAAGAACTATTTATTGATTAATTGTCTGAAGGTTATGTATTCATAACCTTCTATTTATTCTTACTCTAAAGAGTATTTCTGATTAAGCAAAACCACAAAAGTTTCGTGTGCCTAGGGCATATTATTTTGGTCCACCAAGACAGGACTACCAAGCTAGTAGATCACAGTTGTGCTGAGATATGGATTTTTTCATCTCTTAAGGGGACCATATAGGGTCTGAGGTGGCTAATCCCTTAGATTGGTTATTCTGTCCATAAGCAGTAAGGGACAAAGGTACACAAATACAGGGTTATCATTCTCTATGTGTATTTTGTTTTGAAGCTGGTTGTAAAACACCCTAGAAAGTTTTTAAATAAAATTTTTCTGTGATATTATGGTGAGTATTTATATTTGTATTATGTATTTATATTGAGCTGTATTATGTAACAGATGGTACTATAATTATACCAAATGTCTTTCAGAATCGAACTTACTGAGGGTTAACCAGGGAAACAGAACTAATGGTAGATTTTATATACATACTTATAGCAAGGAATTGGCTTACATGATTGTGGAGAAAAAGACAAGTTTGAAACTCATAGGCCATAGGGAAGGGCAAGATGAAACTTTCAGACATGAATTGAAGCTGCTGTCTGTAAGAAGTATTTCTTCTTCCTCAGGGAAGCCTTTGTTCTACTTATAAAGACTTTGAATTGATTGAATCAGGCCCATTCAGATTATTTAGGATAATCTAACTTACTTAAATTTAGCTGTTTATGGGCTTTTATCACATATACAAATTACCTTCACAGCAACACCTAGATTAGCATTTGATTGAATAATTGGTAAAAATAGCCTGGCCAAGTTGATACATAATACTGACCAATGTAACTATAGTAACCCATACAATGTTAATGAAGCTCCAAAGTAGTATTTTTCACCTATCTTCAGAACTAGCAATGATAGGCTTCTGGAAAATTTATTTTAGTTTGTTTGTTTGCTTTGAGTCTATTTATTTTGCCTTATTGATAACATGAATCAGGTAACTGATCATAAATTCTCTGATAGACACAGCCTGAGGGGACCTCTTTGAGTCATACCCTGTACATTCCCCTCCACTTGAGTTTGGGCAGAATCTGTGTCTTGCTTCTAACAAATAGAGTATAACCAAGGTGATGAGATATCACTCCTCTAATTGCAATACATTATATAAGACTCTGACTTAGCAGACTAGAATGGGAGATTTTCCTACTGGTCTAGAAGAAGCAAAGAGTCAACTGTGAACTTGTTATGGAGATGACCAAGAAACAGGAAACTGCAAAGTCCTCTAAGACCTATTGACTAAAGAACAGCCTCTAGTCAATATCCAGTAAGAAACTGGAACCAACAGTCCTAAGTCCACAAGAAAATGAGTGCTGTCAACAACATGAATGAGCTAAGAAGCAGATTCTTCCCTCACCAGGCCTCCAGTTGAAAATGCAGCATGGCTAACAGCCTCAGAACATTGAGCAGAAGGGCCAGCTAAGTGATGCCAGATTCCTGATCTACAGAAACTGTGAGACAATAAATGTCTGTTGCTTTAAGTTGTTCAGTTCCTGATAACTTTACGCAGAAATAGAAAATTAATGTAATTCCCTTTCTCTATTTCTGGTTAGGAGGTCCTAACTCTTGGTTGGGGTTCTGTTAGCAAGCCTCATCCCTCACCTTAGATTTTATCAATAAAAAAGGTTATATTTTGATTTCTGTGTGTTTTACTACTTGTCTTATTGGATCAGGATTTACATTAAGTAGAGGGATTGCTTTAATTAGTCTACGTAAGAGACTCTCCAGTCTGGTTCCTGATCTGGAATATTGGGAAATAAAAGAGAATGTGGAATAGGTAGACCCAAATAATAAATGGGGATGTTTTTGGTGGAGTCTCTAGGCTCCAAAACCTTTGAACTTAATTATTTTATTTTAGTTCATTGTAAGGCCCAGTTTAGGGCAAACACTCTTTATAACCATTACAGGTATTGGTAGATTTATCATTTTTACTCAGTCTGATGGCTTTTCTGTGAGGTCTTGATTATGAGGAAATTTTAGTCTTGGAGCTGTAAACATTGACCTTTATTCCATTCCCAGGCAGTGGTCCAGAAATTTTATGGCCCTCCTCACCTACCCTATGCTAATTATCTTTGCGAATATCTGAGATCAATATTATGGCTTTACTCTCAGAAACATATTACTCGAAAATAAAAGGCAACAGGTGATGCTACCACATTGGAGATAGACTATCCACTAGAAAGAAATAGAGAAAGCCTGATGACTTCATAACAATCTTAAGGCTGAGATATTTAGCCTTAAGATCAGAAGTATCTTCTGAGGTGACAATAATTAAGCATGGTGCAAGGAAGTAGAGCAAAATATAGAGAAATTACAGTATACTTGAAATAAATAAATGATAGTAGCTCAGGAAATAGTTCAGTACTAGAGTGCACAGGCCAAGAAATTTGGAGAAATAAAAGAACAGAAGGGCATATTTTAAAGGAGACTTGAAGCTTCAAAGGATAAGTGGCAGCTATAGTCTAATATAAATTAGAAAAGAGGAAGTATATCCAAGAAAACTCTATATCAAAACTCTCTTTAAAGATAAGGTTACAAAGAAGGAGGTTTGACTGGTTACCTGGTAAGAGAAAATGACTAGGGACAAAAGATATCTAAAAAAAAAGGATGAATTTAGGGAGAAGACTGGAATGACAACCCTAGGGAGAGACAGAACTGAAGAAATAAAAAACCACAATCCTTAAGCCTTAGTTCTGACATTTGAAGTGTACTGAAAATGAACTGTCTTTGAACTTGATCTGAAAGCAAAACATGACCTTACCTGAATTACATTGGGAGAAAAGTTGACTTGAACTTATTTATGCTCTTTATGAGCCTCACTTTATGTGAATATTCATATATTTGCAGCAGATATACTAATGTGCTGTGTTACAGAATACTCCCCAGCTCCCTATGGGACTTTTATAATATACAGTATTAAGACAATATCACATTTCCATAATCCCCAAATTTTGAATTATGAAATATACTTAATTCCAAGTGTATGGAATAGGGATTATGGAACTCTTTCAAGAAGTACCCCTTCAAATCTGAAGATAGAGATGCCATTACACAAATGATTAGAGAACTACTTTTTACAGTTTAGGAAAACCTAGAGAAAATGTGAACAGAGTCTAAGTGGCAGAATGCATGTTGCCTGTCTCCTGAGAAAAACAGTTATGGTAATTTATGAAACTGGGACTCTAAGAGATAAGAAAAACTCTGGTAAACTAAGTTAAAGAGGAGCCAGACCAGACAATTAAAAATTGAATCTAAACCTAACTTGAATTTTGGTCTTCTAGGAAAGTATCACTTGAATAGGAATCCCCAATCAAGGAAATTATGGTAGCCTCCAAAGAGACCATGAGAGTTACTAGGAAAGGTCTGAGAGCTCCTGATGCATATTTTGTAAACTGATTTTCTACTGGCTTGATCTCATTTTTCCTTTTATTTTCCTTCCCATATATTTTATCTTTTACTTTTATCTTGTATATATTTTTTTTAGATCCTCTTTAATCCTATATAAACAAAATGGTACATAAAAACAAACACAAATATACCTATATCATGGTAACAGATTAATGTTTCTAAGGAATAGTTTCAATAACATTACTATTCTGCTAGGAAGTCCTTGATTGGATACCAATTGCTTATTTTACATAAAATGTTCTATATTTCAATTTTTATATTCCACAACCTCCTGTAGTCACTTGAAATTTGAATAAACCTCACATACTACTTTTTAAGAACAAGTTGAACATTTCTTATAATTTTAAGTGTTGATTCATTTATTTTTTCCATTGTCAGATGGTGGCTATTTAGTGGCTTAAGCCAGTGGACTATTATTACTCATGACTATGTGGATTAGGATTTTGAGCAGGACTTTGCTAGGTGCTTATTCTGCTCCTGTGTAATCGTCTGGGATATCCATCTGGCTTCACTCAGCTGGCAGCTGGGTTAGACGTGAAGGTCTAAGAAAGATTCACTCACCAGGTTGGCACTCCAGTGTTCTTCCACATGGCCATCTTCTTCACTTCTGGTGTCTTATTCTCCAGATCTGCTGCTTCTTCTCTCTCTCTCTGTCTCCCCTGCATAACAGCCTGAATTTCTTACAGCATGGTGGATGATTTTACAAAACAGGAGAAATGAAAGCTATCGGTCTTCTTTAAGCCTAGATTTGGAAGATACATAACATCATTTGTGTTGTTTTCTACTGATTAATGCAAGTAGAGCAAAGGAGGAATTGTTGCTAGACTTATTTAGTGGCTGTCTTTTGTTCAAAATACTTATTCCATATTCAGTATGTTAGGAAAAAATCTAACCATTGGTGATATGGTACTGAAGACATATTTTATTCAAAAATATCTATTTAGATCTTTAATATGTCAGACAAACATATCCCTTATGTCACTGAGCTGTGTGTCTAATAATGAAGATAATTATTAGTCAAATAATCTCTTTAAAATATTATTCTAAATTGTTATAATATTGATAAAGAAAAACATTAGGGAGCTCTGTGCATCTATAGCAAGAGGAACATCATTAAATTTGGAGGATTCAATGATTTACAGACTGTTAATGAAGGTTAAATATGAGTGACAAGATGAAGTAGTAGAAAGAGTGTGGTGGTTGCAGGCAGAGGTAGTATGTGCAAACACTGGTATAATAATATATCAACATTCAGGTTGGTTAGTGCTACTAGACTGAATGAATTAAGAGAAAGAGTAGTTTGAAATGAGGTATGATATTCAAGCTGGAACAGACTCTTCTGGATCTTGAAACCCATAGTAAAGGTCTTAGTCTTTTTCTTACAGTCAGTCATGAGCTCTTACTAGTAAGGATTGATATGATTGTCTTTATGTTTAAAGTTCACAATGGCTTCATAATACACAATGAATTGGGGGAAACAAATGCATATGGGGAGAATATGTATTTAAAGAGATATTGCAGTAATTCAGGAAAAAGATGCTGGTAGCTTTGTCTGGTAGTTGAAGATGGAGATGGATAGGGTTCACAGATGAGAGATTGTTTGAAAAGTAAAATCAACAGAACTTGGTGAATTATTGGACAGAGTAGTTAGTGAGGGAGGTATATCAAGGATATAGCTTTCTCAGAGTCTGGAATTTTCTTTCCAGGTATCTGGCTTGGGACGCTGAATGAATTTTTGACATATGGTTCTAAAATGCCTTTGACATTTCCAAGTTGAAATGTTAAGTAAGCTCTTGGATGTTTGGTATATATAAAGTGAACATTTTACTGCTTTGAATTTTATTTAATTAATAGTTTATTTTATAAATTTGGTTCAGGATACATGATTATATCTACACTTATATTTATCATCTCAATTATTGTTTAACAACTTAACATACTGCATCTTCCAAAGCACATTTTAAATTGAATTAACACAACTCCTAAAAGTACCTGCAGTTTTGGCTCTTTCTCCTGGAATTTATTAGGTCATGTATGTTAGTCTGATCTATTTCAACACAATACTTCTTCAGAATTATATTCTACAACTTTCTCAGAGTGTGGCATTTTCTTTTCTCCGGGTTCTTCCTAAGGAATAAAAACATACTTAAAAGTTATAATCATACAATATGGAATTTATTTAACATGTTATCTGTTCCAAGAATACAACAATACAAATAATATTTCTATTTGAAATGAGGTGGAAAAGAGAATTCTTTTTCTCTTCTTTAAAGAATGAAAGGGTGGAATTTCAAAATTTGTGTTACCTAAGTGAGGTGATATATGGCTTAGTGCTATTTCATCTTAAAATACACTTCTCAATGTAACAATCTCTAATGTCTGTATTTAAAGTCAGGATTTACTTTAACAGTAGCAGCAAGGACATTATTCTATGCTGTAGGAGGACAGATACATTTTGTTCCTCACATTAACTTAAAAAGTCAAAGAAAGGATTTCCTAATTATAATGTGAGCCTACTCCCACTTTGACTCCTGGTTTACACTTGTATTTATATACTTATTTCTAACCATTCTTTTATTATCAGCTTCATCCCTGTTTGGATAATAAATTGTATGTATGTTCACCTTACTAAACAACCATGAATTCTCTATGTGCTTCTACTCATGAATTTTCCAAAGCCTATACAATGTAAGAAATTCTATATATTTGTTAAGTCTTATATAATGTACTCAACTGCTTTTATTACTTTACATCCTTATCTCTTTTATATTTGCCTGTCAAATTATCATTTTAAATTTTCCTTAAATTATTATAGTTTTAAATGTGCCTTACTCCCTTTTTTTGTTTGTTTGCCTTTTCTCCCCATCACCAGGGTAGCATTATGTTCAGTTAGATTTCATATCCTCTCACTATTTACTTTTTCCTCTTTGGACCTTCTCCAGTAGTCATTCTTGAAATGTGATGACCAGAAGTGTTTGCAGTATTCAAGGTACAGATGCACTAAGGTTTTCTATAAGAATAGAATAATATGGGCTCTTTTGGGTTTGCTTTTGCTTTTATGTTTGCTGGCTACCAAGAGCTCTCCTGAGGTTGTTAAGTATTGTGTTGGCTCCTTTGTCTGCTGTAGCACATTGGCTTGATGTCCATAGGGATGGAGCCCCAGCTTCCCACATTGATACTCATCATATTGTCTTAAGGGTTCCACAGATGCCCTCAGCTGCTGTTATAAACTGGCAATTCAAATAACCCTTTTGCCATTGCCTAAATGAAGCCCCCACTGACACAAGGCATGTAAATGAATGAAGATGGCAAGCTCTCTTTGAAAGTCACTACAATTGTCCTAGTCTTAAGTATTTTGGAAAATGACATTTTGTACCCTTAACAATTGTAGTATTCAGATGAAGTGTTAATTTTTTTTAAAAAAGGAAGGGAAGTATGTATCTGAAAACATGCAGTAAAACTTCTTTGGATTTCATTCATATAAATCAAACAAATCTCTCATTGTTTCATACATAAAACCCAAATGATTTATATTTCATTAATAGTTAAGATATAATTTTCAAAGCATTATGATATTAAACAGACATTTAAAAATTTGTTTTCTGAACTGGAATTTGTTGTTTTACTTCTTAGGTAAAAATTGCTGTAGTTTGAAGGAGCATTACCTCTATGAGTCCCCCCCCCCCTTAATAATGGGAGGTTTTAAAATTCTATTTGAAGAGATTTTGTCAGTGTTTTACAGGCTGAAATTGCTAAGGAGAAGAACAATCTGGAATCATTTTCTCTTAAAAGGTAGGGACAAAAATTCATTCTATGTGTCTTTAGTTACTTTCTCAGTTCCCCATTAAACTTTAGGAAGGAGATTTGTACAAGTAATTGAGAATAAAGACACTAGCATGTATCACTCTTATGTAAGACTCTTCATAAGCTAAGCAAGTCTCTTCAAGAATGCTCACTTTTCATATTAAGGTTATGGAGAGCATGGAAACCATGTATTAAAAAATTAAGAGAAAAATATGAATAAATGAAAAATAATGTATCCAGATTATAGAGTACACAGAAATGCATAAATACATTCATGAATGCATAAATACTATCTGCACACAAAAATGTATAAAATTATAACCAGAAAAATATTTGGTAGTGATTTTTTTTTTTTTATAGTTTAGGATTGGTACACACCACAAGGAGGGATTTTAAGGCAAGGGGTTCAAAGAGTCTTAAGGTGTAAACTCTCTTTTGATGCTTTTTACTGAAGAGTTGAGCAATTTGATGTTCCTTTAAATGATTCTTTCAGGAAACTCCCTAGGTTCTCCAGAGGAGAAGGTAGACTGTCAAAGTGAGAAAGTTCTGGTCCACATCTCTCCCATTTTATCAATGGAAACACTTAGTTCCAGAGGGAGTATTCTAGAGTGATCCAGAGGGCATGTGCAGTGACTTGCCCAAGGACAGGCAGGGTGTTTGTGGCAGAGCTTAGATGAAGGTCCAAGTTTCCTGGATCCTGTCCTTCATTCTTTCTGCAACCCTCACTGGGTCTTGGCATTTGAAGGCTTGTCTGCTTAGTGCTCTGGGCCTCTCCTCCTTGACTGTGCTGCCCTGGCTGTGCAACTCACTCAGGCATCTCAGAACACAACTCCAACTTTGCTTAGAGGAGAAGGAGTGAGTATGAGAGGCCAACACAGGCCCGTGCATTCCATCCTCATCTGCCAAGCACCTGTGAGCAGGAAGAATGCTAGAATATGGTGTACTGTGGTGAATGAGAAAGGGTCTCTGCTCTTTGGGGGACAGGTGTTTATAGACTAGCTGGGGAGACAAGCATGGGAAGAGAAATATTACTGCAGTGTTGAGCTGATATTATCATTACTTTACATATGAAAAAACTATCTGCAAAAAAGTAAGATGACTTGCCTGAGGTCACAGAATTATTAAGTGGCAGAGCCAATATTGAACTCCAGCAAACTGAGTCCAAAGCTCTTTGTATCAATGTTATATGAGAAGCTACCTCCAAGTAAATTAAGATAGAAATGTTCAAAGAGAAATTCAAATGTCCAAAGGAAATGCGTTGTGCAATACCTTTAGGAAATGTTCACAAGTTCTAGTCAGTAGGGTTAAACGATTAGAAATCTTTACATTTGCACTATACTGGCCATGGGTCATTTAATGTATGTTCTAGAACTGGACAAAACTTAAAATCGTGACATTTACTTGATATAGGTGATTCAGGAAATAGCATCTTCTAAGAGGGAAAAAAATACAAGAAACGACAGTATTTTTTCAAACCTGCTTGGCTTGGATTATATTATGATTTTACCTCTTGTAAAAATAATATATAATAGAATACACATTACCTTTAAACTCATAAAGATAAAAAATCCCTTTGTTTTATGCTGTCAGTTGTTGACTAGAAAACATAATATTTACTCATGTATTTCATAGATTTCAGCTATTCCAAAATTTATAATTTTACCAGTTGAGCCTTTTGATTCCCTTAGGTATTTAGTGAATATGATATGTATGGATAAATCATAGTGTTTTCCTGATGTTTACAGTATAAAAGAGAGAGGATGATGAACCTTTGAAGAAACAATCACATATTTTTGCTGTTTTCCTGAGAATCAGTGAAGTAGAAAAGAAGCCTTTGCATAGTCACAGATTTCTTATACATATCCACTTCTTAAACAGGCATGCTAACGTCATGATTCATCTGAACAAAAGAAATATGTTTGACCAATGAATATCTTAGAGCACGTATCATGAAAGAAACTATAGGGAACAGCTGAGAGAAACTTCTGTGCAATTTTTAAAATTATAAATATATTATGTAATCAGCAAATGAAAAAGAAAATACATCCTACAACCACACCATACAGATAATTACTTAATATTGTCGCATGTTTCCTGTCAGAATTAAGCATGTTTATTAACTAAATAGACTATATAAAGTACTTTCCTCTTTCCAAGATATGGTAATGCCTTTTTCTTCAAGCAGTTTCATACTAAGCACTTGTCTTATAGTTTTCATTAAGTACTTTTTAGTAGACAAAAGTCAAAGATCATTATTTTACTTAGAATTTTATTGATCTTAGTAAAGAAACATATTTTTCTTTATGAAAAGAAACACTTCTTAAGAAATTCTTAATATAGGTCCTTCTCTCATCTTCTCTATTGGACTTTGTATATTTTTATTAGAATATTGTTTTATATATTTTATATTAAGCAATATTTTGTCTGTTTCATAGCTGATATTATTCTAGGTATTTGTGTTCACCTGGGCAGATCACGGTAACTGAAGTCTCCCAGGGAAGAGAGAGGACTGTTCTGGGTGAGAGGCAACAAGGAGCATGAACAGCCAAAGGCTTAGAGTGGGTGATGATGCTTGGAGCTCATCTCCTAGTTGTAGACTCAGCAGAAAACACAGCGAGAAAAATATGATATGAAGTTATTGAGAATCCCTCAAAATTACCCACTTTTAGATGGTCCCCTAGGATAACAATAAAGTCAATGAATAAAATATGAAACCCTATGATTGTTACACACTATACGGGGGTTCAGATCACCTATTTATTGTTTTTCACTATTATTTTATTTTTTCCAGTTTTGTTATTCTTTCATTTTTGACATACCTGTGTTTTTAAAAATTATGTAATCTATTTTCTTCCATCATGTCTGTCTTTGAAAATGTTAGTTTTCTATTGACTTTCACTTAAAATGCTTCAAATGAGATTTCTTATGTTGAGGTTACATACGCACCAACAATTATCTTTAATATTGAAGGTTTTAAAATTTTTTAATTCTTTGAGCCAAATAGAAAGTTATTTTTCTATATTTGTGAGCCAACACACTAAAGGTTGTTTTTCCTATATATTTTATAAAATCTGCTAGTACTAGCTGTATTTATGATTCACCTTTTCTCGGTAAAGTTGTGTCATGTGTCATCTTCCAAATCCATCAGATTCTTATATATACTAGCTCTGTTCCTGGGCTGGCTATTCTATTCATGAATGTTGTTCTCTCTGCTTTACAGTATAACAGAGATTTAATTATTGCATTATCATTTATTTTATAATAAATTAATTTAGCTATATAATAATTATTTATAGTTATATCTCAGTTATTCTTACTTAGTGTATTCACTGTTTATTGAAGTTCCAAGACCTTACTATGAAACTGTCTATTGTTTTTATTCCAATTAGGTTTTGCCCTGTTTAGATGGTTTGGGGAAGCATCATTAGAAAATATATCTCTCAGTTTGGGTTACGTTATGCTGAAATAACTATAACATTAAAAAAACAAAATTACCATGAGTGCTTTGAATAAAGAAAGGTTTATTTTTCACTCATACTACATGTCCTTTACTTGTTAGGGGGTAGAGTTGGTGGCGTGTTCTTCTCAGAGTGATCAGTGAGCATCTGGGCTGCCAAAAGACCCCATCTTGATGCGTGCTCCTACAGTAGCCAAGGCAGATGAAGGAGAACTAGTGACTCTTTCAATGTCTCTGAAATCTTCTATACAGGTGAAACATACATCCGTTTCCTCATGATTTTTGTCAAATGAGTCATATGATGTCACCTAACTTCAAAGAGTTAGGGAAGTGTAATCCTGCTGTATTTGAACAGGAGGAAATCTTAAGTAGTTGCTGAAGAGTTTGCCCTTCTGGCCACCACACTTTCCTTTAATCATTCTTCAAATGTAAGACACACTCACTCATAACCTAAAAGAAACAACACATCTTCAACTGAAAATCGAGAATCTCTGAGTATTCATGTTAGTTTCTTCATCAGCAGGTGATATTAGGTGGTCTACTGTGTGTCTAAAATGTGGTTTTCTTGATTCAGAAATTAAGATGTAAAAACAAACTGATATGTTTCCAAACACCCAATATACAAAAATACAACAGTGGTACAAGTACAGGCTAACCAAAATATATATTTCAATTGATAAATAATTAATAGCTAAAATATGAGGTTCAGCAATCATGTATGTATGTGTATGTACGCTCAACAATCTATTTTTTCCTAACAGACAGAGTCTGATGAAATTATTTATACCATTAAGGACACAACTTTTTCTTCTTTGATTGTTTTCAAGGTTGATAAAAATTGTATGCAATTCTAGAGTTCATTTTTAAGGGCAGCCCCTTATCAATATTTGAAAAAAAGATGTCACTCTTAAATATCCTGTTCCATTTGATAGAATACTATGTCAAACACAAAAGAGCTAGTAAAAACATAAAAGTGGATCAGAAGAAAACTTCAATTTGTGCTCTATTACACAAAATTTTAAGAGTATATGATATTTACTACATGGAAATAAAAAAAAGGGTGGGGTTTAAAAATCTGTTTGAATTTCTTAAATTTTCATGACATTTCATATTAATAAAGACTGTCATTACCAGGATCTATTACTTTTATAATTAGAATACATGTTCCCTTGAAAGTCATTCACTCCAGAATAACATACCATATTGTCAAATAGTTATAATGTTTGGCATTCCATTCATCAAACAAGAATTGGGATAGTGGAGAAGAGGACTTCAGGAAAACAAGATTCACACAGTAGTTTAGAATAGGTGTTGCCATCACATAGATTGACTTCCATTTCTTCTAAATTCTCTGGGTCACATCATTAATTCTCAAAGAAAATAGAGAATAAAAAAATAAGAAAGAGTAAAATTTTCCAAAAGGTCTACAACTTCTAAGGCTATATCAGTCTCAGTGGCCCTGAACATTCATCTTATTATTCAGAGCTCTGATTTCAAGTTGTGCTTATCTCAAGCCTATGATAGGTAAAGCTGATGAAATAAAATCCATATTTTAAGGCAAGAAAAGAAAAGAATAAACATAAATTTTTTCTCTGTCCCTTTGGGCTCCCTCTCTCTGCTTTAATGTGTTCTGTGCATCTGCATTAATCAGACCTCCTTAGGAGATAACATTCCTTCTTAATCTCATAAAGGGTCATAACTCCTTAGGAAATAACCTTTATTATTTTTTGTTGTTGTTGTTGTTACAACCTTTATTCTTAATCTTGTAAGGGGTCACTATGACACATGACCCACTACTCACTTTGTAGGTATAGATCTGGATTGTGTAAACTGTCAATAATACATCATTTGACATATAACCATTTGTCTCAAAAACTTGTATTAGTGTGCTTTGACCTTTATTGGGGGGAACAGACCTGAAAGCTTTCTGAAAGACTGTCTCCTGGGTTTTAATCCTCAGGTTGGCTCAAATAAAATTTTCCATTTCTTTCTTAGATAGACCACTGATTAAGTTGTTGCTGACAACATCATAGACCAGTGGTCCCCAGCCTTTTGGCAAGAGGGACCAGTTTCGTGGAAGACAATTTTTCCACAGACCAGGGCAGGGGAATGGTTTCAGGATGATTCAAATGCATTATATTTATTGTGCATTTAATTTCTATTATTATTACATTGTAATATATAATGAAATAATTATACAACTCACCATAATGCAGAATCAGTGGGAGCCCTGAGCATGTTTTCACTTGCCACTCACTGATAGGGTTTTGATACGAATCTGCAAGCAATTGATTTATTATGGTATCTGTGCAGTCAAACCTCTCTGCTAATGATAATCTGTATTTGCAGCCGCTCCCCAGTGCTAGCACCACTGCCTCATCTCCACCTCAGATCATCAGGCATTAGACTCTCATAAGGAGCACGCAACCTAGATCCCTCTCATGCACAGTTCATGGTAGGGTTCGCGCACCTACGAGAATCTAATGCCGCCGCTGATCTGACAGGAGGTGGAGCTCAGGCGGTAATGTGAGCAATGGGGAGCAGCTGTAAATACAGATGAAGTTTCGCTCACTCACCCACCACTCACCTCCTGCTGTGAGGCCTGGTTCCTAACAAGACTGCTACTGGTCCATGGCCTGGGGGTTGGGGACCCGTCATAGAATATTCCTAAGCTACCAGTTTAGGTTCCTAAACACTATTCATAAGTCCATCAACTTGAAATTTATTATGTACATATCTATTTAAAATCAGCAACAAAATTTTAGATGTTCATAATGATAGTTTTGATTCATATGTGATTCATATTCTTCTTTTCAGATATTATATTAAAAATATAAAATATTAAAGTAGTTTTTCTTTTTGTCATATATACATTTTACAGCTTTATTCAATATACAATATTCAATATAAAATACATTGAAAATATGTAAAGCATATAATTTGATACATTTTAACAAAATATTAGACCTGTGAAACCATCACCATAGTCATAATTACTAATTACAACATCTCCCTTAAAAATTCCTGTAATATAAACAGTAACAGTGAAACCTTAATGAAATTAAGGTCCCTAGTAGTGTTGGTCATCACATTAAAAATTTTTTTTAGGGTTTTCAGATTTTCCATATGGTAAATAATGCATGATTTAAGGGTGCACTGCCTCAGCTAGATGAATGACATTTCCCCATAAATGTAGTATAATTACCTAACTCCAAAATTAGAAAAATATATAGGTAAGAAAATTGTAATAAAATGGATATAAATCATTGAAATGATTGGCTCCCACTCAAATATCCTTTTTTGTACTTAACAGAAAGTATTTATGATTATTTTCTTTTCAAATTGATTGCAAGAAGTTGTAAATATCTAACATTCTATGGCAATAGAATAAAAATTCATTGAAATCTCAGATAGAAAATACTACAAAAGAAGCAAAATTTTATGATGTTAAAGAGGTGTTAAAGAACTTCTAAAACCATATAAAGTCTCTAATTATATCAGCTGAAATTTCAATTTCAATTTAGAAATGACAAAATATTATGAACTTGACTACAGAACAATTTAAGCATCAAAGAATAATAGTGGACCTTAGAAAAACTGTTGGGTATTTTGAATATATGAGATCTGGAGTTATATATATAACAGCTCAGAATCCTCCAGTTCAAGAAAAACCAATTACAAGAAATAAATTAATCAATGGGACCATGACCTGAATGTGAAAGCAAATAGATTCCTTCTGCTCACAATGATCTGTCTTTTCACTGAGCTGGTTACAATTTATTTATGAGTAACACAAGTAAGATATGAACAACATATTATTACTGAAAAATAAATATATTGCATATAAAGCCAAAATCCTTATCTACAAACCTTAGCCCTGTAAAAGCCACTATTTCTGTGATTCATATCATATTAGTATATATATTATAATATATGAATATACTATAATATATAAAAACAGTTATGATAATTTATATTACTATATTTACATATACATAAACATTACACATATGTGTATACATTGCTGGGACAATGATTGGATTTACATGTAAACATATTATAAAATATGGAATAATATGCAGTCTTTAAAGTGAATAAGGTAGGTATGTATGAATTATCATGAAACATCAATTATATGTTGTTAAGTAAAAAAAGAGAACCAATTTGCAAAGTGTCATGTAAAGTGCATTTTGTAAAAATTTTCAATTAAATATATCCTTACAGGTTGTGAATGTGTATGTACAAAAATGTCTGAGAGATGCATACTTCACTGTTAATTATGACTTTTCAATTTTATCTGGGCCATAGTGAGATTAATAAATGTTAGATATATTTTGAGGGGAGAGGGATTAGCTGATAAAAGTCTCCATTTCTATATCCTCATCTACTTTACAGTTTTGATTTTTATAACAATAGCATTTTGTAATAACCAATAAAATGCAATTATTTTAAAAATATAAGGAACTACTCATACTTTTTAAAGTGAGTCATGTGCTCTTAATTTTTTCAACAGGGGTTTTTTTCAGATAGACATTCCTTAAGTTTGATCTATTAAAATTCATCCATGCCATGTCTTATGGTTTTTGTTTCTGGAATTGTGAACATATGGGTCATATATATTATCTTTTATTGATTTTATTTTCTTTTATTAATATTTTATTAAATTGATCTTTCATTAACTTTTATTAACTTAATTTTAACTTCTATCTTTAATTTTTGAATGCATGTCAAGACTATTTTTATATATACTACTAGCTGGAAATTCAGTTTCACGCTAATACGTATAATTTGTGAGTATCCTCAAATCATCTTCTGCTGTCTCTGATTCTATCTCTCTGTCTCTCTCTCCCCAGTCTTTATTTTTTTCCTCACTTTGTATTATGTCTTAGTATCCAGTAAGAAAGTCTTCTATCTTTGCTCCTTTTTTTTCCATGTTGACATAGGTCTTCATCGAAATGTATTGTTTTAAATAAATATCAAAATGCTTCAATTGAGTTATTCAGAAGTCTAACTGAAATATTTATCAGAATTGCAATGAATTTATGGAAAACTTGGGGAAAATTGATATCTTTATAATTTTAAATCCTCTTATCCAAGAGCATAGAATGTTTCATTATTAAAAGTTTATGTTTTTTAATATAAATAAAATTTCACTATAGAGACATTTTTAACTGCAATTTAAATTGCATATTTTAAGTTTGATTTGAAGATATTTAGTTTTTGTTGCTCTTAATATTGGTATATTTCTTTTAATTATGTGCTATTTTTTGTTGCTCTTTGGGAGGAATGTTAATGACTTTTGTAGTTTATATTATATTCAAAGACATGTTGAAGTAGGTTTTGTATTAAACATGCTGAAATCATTTGTACTTGTTTCATATTATATTTTTTACATAAATATTTATATCATCCCTGAATAACAATAGAATATGTTTCCTTATTACATATATTTATTTATTATTTATTTTACTTTGCCTGGTTATGTTCCTGCTATTTAGAGGGAATGTTTGTAAAGTATATCCAGTGAGGATAATAGTTGCTACAGATTTTTTAAAATTCTGCCTGTCCTAAATAATTTCCCTTTGATTCTTAGTTTGTCAAGATTTTTAAAAACCATAATTGAGGTTTTTAATACTATCAAATATTATTTCTTCTATTGGGTTAATTTATGTAATTTTTTTTTCCATTAGCCTATTAATTTAGTTAAACATAGAGGATCATTTTAACACATCATTGGATTCAGTTAGCTAATATTTTAGTTAGGATTTTCACATCTAGTTATATCTGAACTAGGCTCTTCACTGCCTCTTTTCTAGTTTTACAATCAAGGTTTTATTTGATTTTAAAATGAAACAAAGAGCTTTCTTATTTATATTTTCTGTGAAGTTAAAAGAAGTATAATCTGTTCCTTAGAGTTCAAAAGACCTTATTTGTTAAAATATCTGGAACTTGTTTCTCTCTTTTCTTTTTTTGGAATGTGATGTCATTTCTACCTCTTTAATATTCATTGAAATATCTAAATTTTCTGCTTAAGTTTACAAATTTGATATAGTGCACCTTAACAAAATATTATATCTAATAGCTATTTCTCTAAAGATTTTTCCCCATTTTAATTTTGAATTTTGTTGATTTTTATCTCTACTAGTCTTTTCATTTATCAATATTTGAAAATCAATATAAATAGTATTTCCAAATAACCACACTAAGGGTTATATTTGCTATTTATTATTGCTGTTCTCTATTTCATTGATATCTATATCTTTATTATTTTCACTTTTATTTGAGATTGCTCTCCTGCTCTTTTATCCCATGTTCTCAAATTGAGTATTTCATCTGTTCTTTTTTCTATTTTCTAATAAGTTTATTTATACCTTCAAAAATGTTGATAAGCACAGTAGAACTTTCATTCAGTTCTAAACATGATATTGTTTCCCTGATGACTTTCTTTTAAAGAAAGTTTGTAGACATATGACATTTTTAAATTTGATATTGATTTTTAAATTTTTATTTAATTTTAATCAATATATTCAATTATTGGTTTCTGCAAATATACTACTTACTAATATGTTTATTTCTGTTGACTCTTCTGTCATTTGTTACTTTACACATATATTTTGAAAATAAATGTTCTTGAATATTCTTTTTAGAAGTATAAAACTTTCCATCTTTAGCTGAATTCTATTTTGTCAAATATTAAATGCTATGCTCTTTTATTGTTGTTTTTGCTTGTATTCATACTTAGTTTTTTTTAACCATTTTAATTTCAACCACTTTTAGCCATTGTTTTGTAGTAAAAACCATGTTATCTATGCTCTAAAATAGCCATATTCTACAGGTTGATTGCTTCTTAATGATGTAATTTAACTTGTCTTCATATTCCTTAAATTGCGCAGGAACTGGTATTTTTATTTTGTTGGTTAGAGTCAAGTTAATTTTGTCCTAAGTAAGGATATTTCATACATTACCTGCTATTGCATATTATCACAAGGAGATACAGTATCTCATTTTCCAATCTGAGTGAGTCTAAGATTGATATGATTGATATGTTACTTCAGATGGTGCTCCCCTTCATTTGGAGGAATTTATTTCTGTTCTTGTTTTAGTTCTTCCTCCAAAAGTGTTTTTATGATGGCCTCCCTGTGACAACACTTCTGAAGCATTACATGCCTAAAAAATATTTCTATTGCACATACTCATAAAACTCACAATTTTGCAGGATACAGTTTTGCAGGATGTACATTCGAGTGCCATTTCTTTTTATATTTTGAAGACATTATTTTTATGTTAGACCCAGGATTGCTGGGCAAGCATCTGTTATCATTCTGAATTTTTGTTAGTTGTGGTAATCTTTATTTTCTCTCTGAAGGCTTTGGAATTGTCTCTCTTAAAATCGTTATAAATTTCACTATAATAAGTCTTGCTATGTACTTTCATTTTCTATCCTGTTTGACATTCATTGAGCATTTTTAATCTTATGTCTTCATATTGATTTGATTTTGGAAAATTATTTTCATTATTTCTTTATTTTCTATCCTTGTTTTTTCTTTTCTACTGAAACCATTATTTATAGATTATATATAACCCATAGTTTTCTCCTTATATTAATATTTTCTGTCTTTTGCGCCTAACTTGATATCTTTTGGAAGAGTTAATCTATTCTTTCAGATTATGAATTTACTTTTTCCTTTGGCTCCATTCATCTTATATATCCTCCTCCCAATTTTGTACATTATTTCATTTATTTTATAAAATGAATGTCTTCCCCTGAGGCATGTATGTGTATTTGTGTGTGTGTGTGTGTGTGTGTGTATAATTTATGTATGTCATTATATAATAGTACATATGTTACCCTTGATATCTGTGTTCCACTGGTTTGTGTTTTGTTGCTGATATATTGCTTTGTTTGCTGTTTATTTTTACTGTGGATATATGTTATTTGAAATGTCTAATTATTTTTGACCTGTAAGCTCATGTTCCTCAGAAATTTTAGCTCCACCCCTTCTGTAGTAGTGTAGTAAAGTAGAAGATGGATCTCAGGCCCCAGTTTTGTCCCCTCTGGTGATGTTAAGATGAAGATAGGGATTGTGGGTGGATCATTCTAGGTATCACAGATTAACAACTGACCAACCCAGTTTGCTACCACAGCCTCATTCAACTCTTTTAATCAGATAATCTCATTTAAATATGTTGAAATGCGTATCACTGGAAAATAGTTATACATCCTAGCTTGTAATCCTCGAAATTGAATATTCAAAAGAGCAGAGGCTAGTGGACAAGCTAATTGCCCCAAACTGTTTTCATCAGCTATTTTCCCCAGGAGGATTTTGGCAAAGTTTGATAATATATATCTTATTCTCCATGATGTGGGACATTGCCGTTTATTTCCATCTTATAGTGAAAGTAAGAAAGTTCCTTCTAAGAACAAAAACTTAATTTCTTCCAATATATTCTCCTTCCAGTAATTCTATCACCAGACATCTCTGGCTGCTGGTATATTCCTCTCCTTTTATATGATTTCAAAGAATCTTAGCCTTTACAAGTAGCTCTCACAGTTATTTGTAGTCCCTTAGGTTCGTGCTTAAGCTACCTTTTCTATAGTTTCTACAGAGTAAAATATGGTGAAAAGAACTATCAGTCTATGCCAGCTCACTATCTCCCCAGGAAATGAGAGTACCACACTAAATTAATTTCAGTATGCTCTCTTTATTAACATCATTTGTAGATGGAGAGTTTGGGGAACATATGGAAGAGATATTTCCTTTAGCTATATAAAATGTGTATCTTTTTAAAGTGTTAGCAGTCTTTATTTCTAAATTTATAAATTTTTTAAAAAAATTTTAAATTAAAAAAATATTTTAACATCTTTCTTGGAGTATAATTGCTTTACATTGCTGTGTGATTTTCTGCTGTGCAAAAAAGTGAATCAACTATATGTATACACATATCCCCATATACCCTCCCTCTTGCATCTCCCTCCCACCCACCTTATCCCACCCCTCTAAGTGATCACAAAGCAAAAAGCTGATCTCCCTGTGCTATGCAGCTGCTTCCCACTTAGCTATTTTACATTTGGTATTGTATATATGTCAATGCTCTCACTTCGTCCCAGCTAGTATTCCATTTTATGTACTTGCCACATCTTCTTTATTCATTCATGTGTTGATGGACACTTAGGTTGCTTCCATGTCCTGGCTCTTGTAAATAGTGCTGCAATGAACATTGTGGTACATGACTCTTTTTGAATTATGATTTTCTCAGGGTATTTGTCAGTAGTGGGATTGCTGGGTCATATGGTAGTTCTATTTTTAGTTTGTTAAGGAACCTCCATAGTGTTCTCCATAGTGGCTGTATCAATTTACTTCCCATGAACAGTGCAAGAGGGTTCCTTTTTCTCCACAACCTCTCCAGCATTTATTGCTTGTAGATTGTTTGATGATGGCCATTCTGACTGGTGTGAGATGATATTGCATTGTAGTTCTGATTTGCATTTCTCTAATGATTAATGATGTTGAGCATTCTTTCATTTGATTGTTGGCAATCTGTATATCTTCTTTGGAGAAATGTCTATTGAGGTCTTCTGCTCATTTTTGGATTGGGTTGTTTGCTCTTTTGATATTGAGCTACATGAGCTGCTTGTAAATTTTGGAGATTAATCCTTTGTCAGCTACTTCATTTGCAAATATTTTCTCCCATTTTGAGTGTGGTCTTTTCATCTTGTTTATGGTTTCCTTTGCTGTGCAAAAGCTTTTAAGTTTTATTAGGTCCCAGTTGTTTATTTTTGTATTTATTACCATTTCTTTAGGAGGTGGGTCAAAAAGGATCTTGCTGTGATATATGTCATAGAGTGTTCTGCCTATGCTTTGCTCTAAGAGTTTTAGAGTGTCTGGCCTTACATTTAGGTCTTTAATCCATTTTGAGTTTATTTTTATGTATGGTGTTAGGGAGTGTTCTAATTTCATTCTTTTACATGTAGCTGTCCAGTTTTCCCAGCACCACTTATGGAAGAAGATGTCTTTTCTGCATTGCATATTTTGCCTCCTTAATCAAAGATAAGGTGACCATATGTACGAGGGTTTATCTCTGGGCTTTCTATCCAGTACCATTGATCTATATTTCTGTTTTTGTGCCAGTAGCATGCTGTCTTGATTACTGTATCTTTGTAGTACAGTCTGAAGCCTGGGAGCCTGATTCCTCCAGCTCCATTTTTCTTTCTCAAGATTGCTTTGGCTATTTGGAGTCTTTTGTGTTTCCATACAAATTGTGAAATTCTTTTTCTAGTTCTCTGAAAAATGCCACTTAGGGAGTGTTCTAATTTCATTCTTTTACATGTAGCTGTCCAGTTTTCCCAGCACCACTTATGGAAGAAGATGTCTTTTCTGCATTGCATATTTTGCCTCCTTAATCAAAGATAAGGTGACCATATGTACGAGGGTTTATCTCTGGGCTTTCTATCCAGTACCATTGATCTATATTTCTGTTTTTGTGCCAGTAGCATGCTGTCTTGATTACTGTATCTTTGTAGTACAGTCTGAAGCCTGGGAGCCTGATTCCTCCAGCTCCATTTTTCTTTCTCAAGATTGCTTTGGCTATTTGGAGTCTTTTGTGTTTCCATACAAATTGTGAAATTCTTTTTCTAGTTCTCTGAAAAATGCCACTGGTGCTTTGATAGGGATTGCATTATATCTGTAGATTGCTTTAGGTAGTATAGACATTTTCACATTGTTGATTCTTCCAACCCAAGAACATGGTATATCTCTCCATCTGTTTATATAATCTTTAATTTCTTTCATCAGTGCCTTATAGTTTTCTGCATACAGGTCTTTTGTCTCCTTAGGTACGTTTATTCTTAGGTATTTTAATCTTATTGCTGCAATGTTAAACGGAAGTGTTTCCTTAATTTCTCTTTGAGATTTTTCATCATTAGTGTACAGGAATACAAAAGATTTCTCTGCATTAATTTTGTATCATGTTACTTTACCAGATTCATTCATTAGCTCTAGTAGTTTTCTGGTAGCATCTTTAGTATTCTCTATGTATAGTATCATGTCACCTTTCCCATATTAGGGAAGTTTTCAACTATAATCTCTTCAAATATTTTCTCAGTCCCTTTCTTTTTCTCTTCTTCTGGGACTCCTATAATTAGAATGTTAGTGCATTTAATGTTGTCCCAGCATTCTCTGAGACTGTCCTCATTTCTTTTCATTCTTTTTTATTTATTCTGCTCTGTGATATTTATTTCCACTATTTTGTCTTCCAGGTCACTTATCCGTTCTTCTGCCTCAGGTATTTTTCTATTGATTCCTTCTAGAGAATTTTAAATTTCATTTATAGTGCTGTTCATCGTTTGCTTGCTCGTTAGCTCTAGGTCCTTGTTAAACGTCTCTTTTATATTCTCCATTCTGTTTCCAAGACTTTGGATCATCTTTACTATCATTACTCTGAATTCTTTTTCAGGTAGACTGCCTATTTCCTCTTCATTTTTTTTGTCTGGTGGGTTTTCACCTTGCTCCTTCATCTGCTGCGTATTTCTCTGTCTTCTCATTTTGCTTTACTTATTGTGTTTGGGGTCTGCTTTTTGCAGTCTGCCAGTTTATAGTTCCTATTGTTTTTGGTTTTTGCCCCCAGTAGGTATGCTTGTTTCAGTGGGTTGTGTAGGCTTCCTGGTGGAGGGAACTGGTGCCTGTGTTCTGGTGGGTGAGGCTGGATCTTGTCTTTCTGGTGGACAGGATGGCATCCGGTGGTGTGTTTTCAGGTGTCTGTGAACTTATTATAATTTTAGGCAGTCTCTCTGCTAATGGATGGTGTCATGTTCCTCTATTGCTAGCTGTTTGGCATGGGGTGCCCAGCACCGGAGCTTGCTGGTCATTGAGTGGAGCTGTGTCTTAGCGTTAAAATGGAGATCTCTGGGAGAGCTCTCGTGGGTCAATATTATTTGTGGCCTGCAAGTCTCTTGTTGTCCAATGTCCTGAACTTGGCTCTCCCACCTCAGAGGCTCAAGCCTGACACCTGGCCGGAGCACCAAGACCCCATCAGCCACATGGCTCAGAAGAAAAGGGAGAAAATAAAGAAAAAAGTAATAAAATAAAATGAAATAAATACAGTTATTAAAATAAAAATAATTAAAAATATTATTAAAATTAAAAAATTTAAAAGTTATAAAAAAAAGAAGAGAACAACCAAACCAATAAACAAATCCACCAATGGTAACAAGCACTAAAAACTAAAGTAAGATAAACATATAAATCAAAATGTAGTTAGTTGCATACAGCAAACCTCAAGTCTACATTTGCCACCAAAGTCACCACCTCAATTTTGGGATGATTTGTTGTCTATTCAGGTATTCCACAGACGTAGTGTACATCAAGTTGATTATAGCGATTTAATCCGCTGCTCCTGAGGCTGCACAGAGAAATTTCCCTTTCTCTTCTTTGTTCACACAGCTCCTGGAGTTCATCTTTGTATTTTGCCCTGCCACGGCATGTAGGTTGCCCTCTGGCATCTGTTCTTCACCCAGACAGGAGGGGGTTAAAGCAGTGGCTGATTATGGGGCTCTGGTTCACTCAGGCTTCAGGGAGGGAGGGATATGGAATGTGGGGCAAGCCTGCGGCAGCAGAGGCCAACATGACATTGCAACAGCCTGAGGTGCACCATGTGTTCCCTCGGGGAAGTTGTCCCTGGATTATGGGACCCTGGCAGTGGAGGGCTGCACAGGTTCCTGGGAGGGGAGGTATGGATAGTGACATGTGCTTGCACACAGGATTCTTGGTGACTGCAGCGTTAGTGTCTCACGCCCATCTCTGGTGTCCACGCTGATAGCCATGGCTAGTGCCCATCTCTGAAATTTGTTTACATGGTGCTCTATATCTCATCTCCTCACATATCCTGATACAATGGACTCTTAGGCAGGTCCAGAGTTTTCCCGGTCTCCCTCCCGGCTAGCTGTGGTGCACTATACCTCTTCAGGCTGTGTTCACGCAGACAATCCCTGTCCTCTCCCTGGAATCTGACTTCCGAAACCCCAGCCTTAGCTCCCAGCCCCCACTCGCCCCGGCAGGTGAGCTGACAAGCCTCTCAGGTTGGTGAGTGCTGGTCGCCACCCATCCTCTCTTCAGGAATCTCTCCGCTTTGCCCTCTGCACCCCTGCTGCTGCGTTCTCTTCTGTGGCTCTGAAGCTTCCCCCCCACCAACCCCCGTCTCTGCCAGTGAAGGGACTTCTAGTGTGTGGAAACTTTTCCTCCTTCACAGCCCCCTCCCAGAAGGGCAGATTCCACCCCTATTTTTGTCTTTGTTTTTTCTTTTTTCTTTTGACCTACCCAAGTACATGGGGAGTTTCTCACTTTTTGGGAAGTCTGAGGTCTTCTGCCAGCATTCAGTAGGTGTTCTGTAGGAGTTGTTCCACATGTAGATGTATTTTTGGTGTATTTGTGGGGAGGAAGGATATCTCCACATCTTTCTCCTCCACCATTTTGAAGGTCCCCTGTCTAGCAGGCTTTACTTTTAATGCTCCTGTCTACTGTAGCCTGTAAATTAATTCAGGAAACCACCATCTTTGAAGACATTAATAATTAACATTATCTTAATTAAATGTGTATATGCATGTGTCTATAAAACTTACAGTAACTTGTGAATACAAGCATAACATCAACTGAATTATGCACTAATGATAGACTTATGAAATTTTTATTTAAAAAAAAATCTCACTCTGTTGGTTTAACCTGGTAAAGCATTTCCCAAGAAATCAGAATAAATTCTTATAAATATCTGATGAAGTAAGAAGGAAAACAGAGTTTTCTCTTCAAATAGATATCTAATCAGCTTTAATCTTGATTATTTCTATAAATCCAAGCTATTTTTGCCTTGTAGAATTATTCTCCTTTTCTTTATAAACCAAGGTATTGGTTGAAATGATGGAAATTATAAAAGGCAAATACAAGTGGACACTCATCTACTTGAAGTTTATAAACTTTATATAGTTTAACTTTTTTTTAAGTAAAAGCAGGTTTACTTAGAGATCCACATTCCATAGGCAGAATATGCGGTCTGTATCAGAAGGTGAGAGCACTTCCAAGGCATGAGGTTGTCTCAGAAAGTGAGAACGACTCTATAGTTTACATTTTTATTCTATTTGATGTAATGAATTAATCTTGATTCTTAAATGCTTTATTTGATATTTTGCATGGATTAAATGGAAGAAATATAAACTCTACAAATGCACTCCAGTTTTTCAGTATCTTCAACCCCCAAATCACTTACTCACCATTTTATAGTATTTCTATATTTCACCTTATCTATAAATTAAAATAACAGAGAAACATCAACTTTCACAATATTGTCACTGAGTTTTATTCAAGAGACAAATTTATGTAAAAACTTGTCAAAGCTACAGTTAAAAATTGGACCAATTTGTTCATTTAATTTTTCTTTGCTCCCTTTTTCTATCCTAACATGATACTTTAGGTGATTCATGCAATAAGTGGCAAAATGAAAATTTTAAATGTTTATAAATAATGTAATCATGTATTACAAAAAGCACTGTTAGTGTTGAATTTGTGCTCATTAGAAGAATGACTCCCTTATATAACTGTCAACTCAAAGTGAACTATGTACTCTATAGGGAATCTGATCATATGTAGCTCAGAGGTCTAAAACTGAAACAATATTAAAACAATGTGAGAGGAAAGTTGTGAATATTAACATCTGAATCTTTATCACATCATTTTTATATTTCTTATTGCTCAGTGCCATCCCAATTCCAAGACACACATGTTATAATAGTAAAGAAAACCAATAGCAAGTATACTGTTTCCCATATCAAATGACAGCTAGAAGATGAAAGGATTACACCAGGATTTATTATATTCTGAGCGTTTTATATGCACTAAATGTATGTGTATATTGGTATGTATTAAATAATATATATTAATATATCATTAAATCCATATACATTATCTGTGTTTTTATAAGCAGTCCAACTCCAAAGATCATGTTCCTAACCAACAGTGTATGCTAAAGATGTTAATATTTCTGTGAGAATTGAACTTCATAATTAGTAAGCACTAGCTAAGGTGAGCACTAGCTAGTTTTGCCTTTGGAATTTCTTGGTCTATCACTCATTTCCTAGTTTCTAACTCTCCTCTTTATTGATGTTACCTAGCCATTTTTATGTGTATGTGTATATGTATATCTAAATGTCTGTGATATGGGGACAAATCACATCAACTCTATACCTTCTATTGTTAAGTAACAGAAGCTGCTAATAAATAACTATTGTCATTTTCTAGTCTAGGGAGACCAACAGTTCCAGTATGTCCAGTACTAAGGGGGTTGCCAGGTTACAGGACTCAGTTTTAAAACTAGGAACAAAGCCCCAGGAAAAACTGAGATGAGTTGGTCATTCTATCTTTATATTTTGCTGTGCATATTTAGAAGTTAGAAGCAGTAGACTTTCCTAATCCAGGCTTCTTCCACACACATTTAATTGTTGTTTTTTTTTTTTTTTAAGTTGTGGAATAACCTAATGTATCTTCTAATATGTAAGGAGATGATTTACTCTAATATCTGAAACCCCTGGAATAAACAAAGCTTTTCTTTTGTTTAAAGGTTACACAAAAGAAATGCCATGGTTTAGATTCATTCACAAGTTACCATACAGAGGCCTCAATAATAAGGATTTTGTTCTTAAGAAACTTTAAGGAAATACCTGAAACCTGTCAGATTACCAGTGTTAACACTTTTGCCATAGAGGCAACTGTACCTATAAGCTTTTGTATATCATCCTTAATTTCCACTTAAGAAGTTATAAATCTTAAGTGACACTCCTCTCCAGAGTTGGCAAATTACACTAGCTCATGGTTTTCTGGTGTTCAACTGGAGAGCCAGATATATTGCACTTTGATGGCTGCATGCTGAATGGCCATCAGGTAATAATAATAATGTAAAATGTATAGAAGTATGTTTTCAATGATATACAGGGTGAAATTTGGGTAAAATTTTTTCTACCAATAGTAGAACTTATGCTTCAAGTAATAGCTCTTTGAGAGTATACAGAATCGATCTTTATAATGTTTAATTCTAAATCATTAGATGATGCACTCTCAATCTTGACAGAGTTCATGGTATGCATAGTGAAATCACTTTTTATGATAAGATCATCTTAGGCACACTGTATAGCTGAAGAACATTTCAGACCCCCCAACGACTAGAACTTCAGTTATTATCTGTGATTTATGTCTGTGTTTATATATATATACCTGCAAGACTCTCTTATAACTAGTATGTTATTTAGGCGTGTGTTTGGTGACAGGACTTGCATTACCATTTCCTCAAGACTGTATTACTAAAAAAAAAAAAAAATCAGTGCAATGAAACACTATGCTAATCACATGTGCATTCCCCTCTCAACACGTAAACATATATTATGTAACTTTTCCATACAAGGCTGTCCTAGAGATTCTTAAGAGACTTCCTATGCAAGTATATAGTAAATCGGAGGTAAATTTCAAACAAATAGCTTATTTTTATTTCCAATTCAGTCATCCATTATGTAGGTCCATTATGTTTTGGCTCCTGTGGAGCTGAGCACTGCAGGAGCAATGAATTGAGCAGTGTTGACTACCATTCTGATTAGACCAGAAGCTGAGAATGGGTAATTTAAATAGAATAGGCTGGCCAATAGCTGGATGGAGGGGGTGGAATGAAGTGAGGAAGTCATTTACAGAATTGGAGAGCATCACAAAGGCAAGATTATCCTGGCTCAATTCTTCATCCATAGCTCGTGTGGTCCTCCTTGGAATACTGTGGACATCACCTGCTGTTAAAACTCACTTTGTTCTCTTGCAGGTTAGCAAATAACATCTATTTGGGCCTATTACGATTTGCTATAGTTTCACTAAGGAAAACCCCTGCAGAGCTTTAAATAAGAAACTGCACTTTTACTTATCTAATTCTGTCTTCATATAATCTACACTCTGGTAATTGAAAATCAAACAACAAATGTAAAAATGAAGGTTATTTAGGTGCAAGAGTTTAGAACAAATAACAATAAAACTGTCATTGCTGATGGAAGCAGAGATAATTATAGCAGATATTGGACAACTTTCTTTGCCTTTAGAAAAACTGTTCAGTGAGAGTGAACTGGAAGACAAAGTTGAGGGTGAATCTTTGATAGCAAGTTTAAACATTTATAGATTTAATAATCTTGCCAATTCATTACACATAATAGTAGACTCTGTTGCTGAGACATGAATTTGAAACACAAAGTAAATATCAAGGTGTAGAAGGGAGTCTTGTGGTGAGTTTTCAAGCCTGTATTTCTGCTCCTTCTCAAAGCAACCTTGTTAGTCTCATTTAATGCAACATTTTATTGAAATCATACAGTAACGTGGTAAAATTGGTATTACCAGCCATATGACACAGATAAAAAATGAGGAAATTATGTGCTATTGTGAATTGCATGGATTTTGACAATTACTGATGTCTTTGAAAATACCTTTTGTTAATAGTATCAAAAGTATGTAAAACATACAAATTGTATCTTCATCCTGGCAGTCTGATCAACATGGGTGAAATACTGTAGAAATAATTTTTTTTTCACTATAGAACTAATGACTAGTTCCCTTATACCTGAATCAATAGCACTATCATGTATATTGTACAAAATTTCATTTCCTGGTTTTATTATAGATATTTAATATTAAGAAACATTTAAATCCAAAAATTATTAAACATTTTGACTATAATTAGAAATATTTCAAAGACTTTCTTTCAAATATTCAATTAATGCTAAAGACTTGTTTTCTTAGGAAGTGCTGTGAATCAAGTGGTTTCCTACTCCTGTCTTTTAGTTTTCAGAATATGGGGTTCTTTTTGGAGATTTTTTTTCTGAAATTAGTAACTTCTTTAGTATGGAAAGTAAATCCAAATGATCAAATATGGTATATGTAGATAGAATGTGGCACTTAAGACAGTGCTTGCCTAAATCCTGCTTTCAAAAAGCTGAAGGCAAAATGATCTTGTGCAAAATATTGCAAAATATTGTAAAATAGTTGGCAATTTCCTCATTTAGTACAAAGCATTGTTCTATACTTAGGGCAAATCTTTCAGATCATCATCAATCCTGTTTTTGCCTCACAATGTAAATTGAAAACATAAAATTTAGTGAGTATGAATTAAATTAATGATCAGAAAAACCCATAGGCCTATTTTATACTGTGAGATGCAAACATAAAGTTGACAATTATTACCACAGTCTACTCTTGGGCCCTTTTACCATGGGTTTATTTATTTCATCTACTTTTCCTAGTATGAAAGATATAGCCAGCCTCCAAGGCACCACCCATTTGGAGATAGTTCCAGCTAAAATATACACAGTAGGAAGGAGCAAATGGCTATCTGCTAGCTTGCATTGCACTCTAATCCCATTATTGGGGGTGAGGGGAGGACAAAGACATTTTCAAAAGTGCAGATGCACACAATAAACCAGCCAAAAGTAGGAATATCTTGGGTAATAATGTATTAGTTTTACCAGTACTTTACCTCTCTAGATCTCTAAGCAGAGGACTCCAACTTCCCAGGCTACTATATAACATAGAGCATGAGTCATAAATTAGTGTTGACATTTTTTGTGACTTCTCTTACGGTGTAGGTTTCCAAATAGTGAAGCCTAAAGTCCACTTCACATCTCTTGTATCTTACTAAAGGAAAAAATCCACACAAGGAGCAAAACTCCTCCTTTCCCTGGGCAGCATATATATTTTTTCTTTGTAATGTGAATATTAAAGTTAACCTTCATATCTATATTCTATTCTCTAATTACACATGGAAACAAAAAAGCATAATTCACAATTGTGCCATAAAACATAAGTTGTATATGATTTAAATTTGTGTGCAGTATACACTTTATTCTAGGCAGTATATATCTGTTATGTTACTCTTCTGTCACAGACATAAATCAACAGGGCATGTCTTTCCCTGGAGAAGAATTTTATCCTGCCTTTTTTCCCTATATAAACAAAACATGGTTTTCCTCTACAAGCAGGACTTCCACTTCATTCATTTTTAGAGCAAAGTTCAAATGACTGTATTAGTCCTGTAAGTTTGCTTTGATTCCAAAGACTAGCCCCAAACTTAAAAACCAAACCAAACCAAACAGAAGCACTCAGGCAAAAGAAAGTGATCACTTCATGAGAATTTTACAAACACAAAGTCACATAGGAGCCTTTTCTTTGATATATTCTTTAAAGTCTATTTAGTTAATTTATTAGTTTATTTTTTTTGACTGCATTGGGTCTTTGTTGCTTCATGCGGGCTTTCTCTAGTTGCAGCGAGCTGTGGCTACTCTGTGTTGCGGTGTATGGGTTTCTCATTGCAGTGGCTTTTCTTGTTGCAGAGCAAGGGCTGTAGGCATGTGAGGTTCAGTAGTTGTAGCACGTGGGCTCCGTAGTTGTGGCTCACGGGCTCTAGAGCACAGGCTCAGTAGTTGTGGTGCACGGGCTTAGTTGCTCCATGGCATGTGGGGTCTTCCCGGACCAGGGCTCGAACCCATGTCCCCTGCACTGGCAGGTGGATTCTTAACCATTGTGCCACCAGGGGTGTCCCAGGAGCCTTTTCTTCAACTTTGTATTTGAGAAAAGTTAACAGTTGAGTTGGTTTAATATGAAAACATAATAGACTACAGCCCTCATTAAATAATCCAGATTTTGAATTTCATAGCCTCAAATCATGCTAATTAATTCTCTCCTCAGTACAGTCAATTCATTGTTTCTCACATGGCCAAGAGTAAATTCCTTGGATAAATAAAATTTAGCCATACTACTTTAATTTTATTTGAAAATTAACTGTTTCACATAAATTATATATTCTATAATGGGATTTGTGTTGGAATAATAGAAAATATCAGATAACCACATTCTTGTCTGTATAGTAAGTGTTTTATAAATGTGAATTAAATCAATAAATTGAACTAAAAAAGTATGTATCTGCCATTCATTTCATCCTCCCTGCCCCCATTTTCAGTTTAATTGCTTTACACACTGAGTTATTTTATAAAGATGGTTATCAACAAGACTTTCTTGTTCCAAAATTATTCCACCACTCTGTTTTCTACGGTGTTCAGGGATTTATTGTTCCCAATTACAATTTTTATGTGATTAACTTTATTTTGGGGGGTACCTAATGCCTCATTCAGATCCTATACTTTCAATTAAGGTATAACATCGATCCCTTCCCTATCTTTATTCTGTTTCTAATTCTGGGAAAGGTTTTAGTCATTGAAGAGTGACACTATATAATATTTTATTTGGTCTTACCCCAAACTTTTTCTGCTTTCTCAATATCAAACCCCATCTCTGCTACTCTCACTTTCCTGCTGACCTTTCACAGTATATTTTTAGACTGAGGTTACTTGTAAAAACCTCCATCTTCTAATCTCAACATGCCTGTTCCTTTTCTACTCCCCTCTGAGTTCAGAGTAATACCTTTTAGTCTTGTTTACCAAAGCTAACCTGCCTACTGAGGCTATGATTCTTTCCTCTTATCCTTTATGACTTTTCTCTCTTTTCAAATCTGTTTCTTCACTGTATCCTTCCAGTCCACTGAAAATATGTTCAAAAGAACTTCATTCTAAAAATTAATAACAGGAAAAAATAAAGGTATAAAACCTCAAATCATGTACCCATCAAGGTTGATACACTTACCTCTCTACTGCTGTAATTATTGGACATGTTAGTGTTTATTTACTGCTTCTGTATTATAATTACACCTAAATCATAAATCCTTTGCAGTTAGGCTTGATTCTCATCACTCTTCACAACTGCTCTTATAAATGTAATCAAATCATTATTCTTAAGCAAAAATTTATTGAAGGATTTTTATTCCAGACATAACCTAAAGCCTTCACATGGACTCTAGTTTAACCCACATACAGATAAGAAATTGGAAGTTAGAAAACTTAGAAAATCACCCAAGGGTACAACAGAGCTAGCAAGTGGCAAAGCTTGGGATTGATTTCAGGTTTTCTAATTCCAGAGCTTACCTGACCTCTTCTTATTAGAAACCAAATTTCAAAACAAACAAGTTATCATAGAATTATTTTAGCTGTATATCTTGAATTTCTGTATCATTCATCACTATTGACTGCCACATTAATAATTCATTTTTCTACTTCCTTGACATCTGACATTGTAATTTTTCTGTTTCCTTCTTAATTTCCTACCTGCTTTTTACAGTGTCTTTACTGTTGAATTTTATTCTTCCTTCATTCAATCGAATGCAGATGTTACCCAATGAATATCTCTATGACCCTTTGCTCTCTCAACAATCTCTCTGTTTACACTCTTCTTTTGAACTATCACCTCTAGGTAGCTAATTGCTAATTTTATAAATTCTGTCCTGACCTTCCTCCTTAGATACAAATCTGAATTTTTAATTGACTCTAGCTCACTCCTTACTTCTTGTTGAGGCTGAATATAACTTTACCTGAAAATAAAATGATAAGGTTAAATATTGTTACCACGATGTCATCATAGACATTATTTTTTTCTGGCTTCCTGGCTACCAATACTGCAAATCCAATGAAGATTGGGGAACTGGTTTAAAAGAGATGTATTGCTCAGGACTGTAGAAACAGGGATATAAAAAGTGGAGCAAGAAGCCATTTTATTAAGTAATAAAATAAAACTAGAATTTGTATATGGAACTTAGTATTTTATCATTTTGAGATAACATGTTATATTTTGGAAAATTTCTTAGGTGATAAGGTGCCTATGACTGTATTTGTCAGCTCCATTCCTTTCTTGAAACCAAAATCCAGACTTGACCATAGACCTTATCTTCTTCAATTAATTCTCTTACAATATACTCATCTTTTACTCTTCCAAGTCATCGTCAATGGTTATGGTTTTATGATAAAGCATATGAAATGTGGAAATTTGTTTCAGACAGTTTGATGATCTCTGTAATGCCTAATGGATCTCAGATTCTATGATCAGTTTTCAGATGAGAGGGAGATGCATGCCATTCACAGAGGTAGTAGATATATATTTTTAATGTGATATTTTTGTCCTTACAACAATTCCATATGACTTGTTACACTATTCTTGGCAATTCACACAGGTCTTTTATTAAAACTCTTAAGCAATCTATTTTTCCTCTACCTTCTAGTGGATTTGGTAGTGCTGGGAAGCAAGGAAATAGGATAAAAATCAAACATTGTGTTATTTCTGAGGCTTTATACAAGTTGATGATGGCCAGAAAATGCTGATGGCAAGAACATTGCCAGTGGTATGGCACTATTGGGCATACACTGGCAAATGCATCTTGAGAAATATCACATCTCAGAAATCAGAGAGAGGTTGACAGTTCAGAGGGAGTGGATGATTACCATGTGATGATCCGTAATCAGATGGGTGGTATACTATCTTATATTCAAATAGAGACAAAGCCAGTGTGTTTAACTTGAATAATTTGTGAGCTTATGTGTAGATACCTGTGATAAATAGAATATTTCCTGTCATCTCAGTAAACAAAGGATGTCATAGTCATCAGCAATTGCAGCCACAGCAATTGGTGAGCTGGTGAGCCCTGAGGAAACTCAGAAAAGAAAGAATACTTGCCATCTAGCAGCCATCAGACTGCAGCCACTCCCTATGGTGAGCCCCGAGAAAACTCAGGATGTGAAAAATTAAGGATACTGGCCCCAGGGAGCTGAGGTGCATATCAAAGGAATGATTTCAGTGAGCCCAGATTCTTGCATCTTCCGATACACAGAAAAGTGTTAAATTCCTTAACTTGAAATATCTGGTTTTCTTAAATTAACAATAATCTTTTGACGTTCAGACTCCCTGCCCTTTATTGCAAAACTCCTCTCTATATTGTATCCGCCCCCCCCCCTTTGCCTCCTCAGAGCAGTTTTCTCAGGGTTACTTGAGATGCCGCCTCCTGGTCTTGAAGTCCTAGAAATTCCCACCGAATAAAACATAACTCTCAACTTTTAGGTTGTGAATATTTTTTTAGTCAACACTCGCTATGCATTTTTATGTTATTGTTGCCATCTGTAACATGGGTATACCAGATTCGTTTAATGGAGTTAAAACATTTTAAATGTCTATATAAATTTCAATCTGAAGTTGGAGAATATTGAGTACAGAGATGGAGGATTTTGAGCAGCAGTCTATTAAAACAATATGTAAACTAAGAGCCATAATCAGGTTTTCTGTTATAGAAGAAGCTTTAATTATTGAATAGAGTATTAGTTGCTGAGGTGAACGGTTGACAGAGTTGTAAGGTACTGTTTATGATTGAACTACCTTTTATCTTTGAGATGGTAGGAAAACTGTGAGATAGAAATAATTTAAGAATTAAATTTACTGTGTAGGAATGCAAATATTCTTAAAAGTTGGAGGGTTTTCAGCAGTTTCTTACACTTCTCACATGTATCCTTGTTCTAGGCCCATGTATCACGATTTTTATGTACTTACAATTACTGTTTCAGATGAATGGCTACCCAAGGTCCCTAGAGAGATTTTATGAATGGATCATGGTAAATTATTAAGTAAATGGAGGAATAAACCTGGAGAAAATTAGGGTGGATCTCTCTGAGTAATCCATACAAATGGTTTTCTGGTATAATAGGACCATCTGAGCTCTGAGCTTCCTAGGACTCAAGAACTCTCAGTCTCAGTCAACAATATCTGCATAGAATCATTGGCTGTTGCTTCAGTTAATTTTTGTGGGGCAGGATGATAACTGATTTCTTAGATCAGGACATTTTTTTAGGGTCAAATAAACGTTTTCTTCTCTTCATAAGATGTCTTATAAGACATGGGATTCTACATTTTTGTTTGGATTTCCTGGATTTAGAAGTCAAAACTCTATCAAGTGGGCCTACCTGCACTAGTACAATCTAAGTTTATGGCCACACTCGGCTGCTTTAGTCTGTGATGTTCAGCAATAGCCATCTTTGTTGGATCTGTTCCTCTAGAATAACATCCCTATGCACTATGCACTGAAGACATTTTGTTCCCTGTGATAATTACCAAGGTTTTTATCTGGTGTTCAGTTCCCCCACTTCTGGAAATATGGTACAAGCATGTTTCCCTGTGTTCCTCAAATTGAAAATGGGTGTCTGGCTTGCTTCTGTAAATGGAATGTGAACAGAACTGATGCATTTTACTTCTTTTTGGAAGACATTAATAGCTAGTGAGCAATTTGCCAGATAGTTTCCTCGTGCATGAAGAGCTTCTGCTCCAGAACCTTTCTAATCAGTGTAGCTTACAGGGCAAAAACATAAACATTATCTATGAACTTTCTAGAAATGCAGAATGTCAAGCACCTCCCCAGAGTTCAATCAATATATGCATTTTAACAAGTGATTTGTATGCACATTAAAGTTTGAGAAGTAGTCTTATGAACACTCTCTGCTATCCAGTGTCTCAGAGTGAGGACAATTTGGAAGAGAGCTGCCAGCCAAACCAATATTAACTTGTAGCATGAATGGAAATAAACTGTAGTTGTCTTAAGCCATATAGATATGGGGTTATTTTTTACTGCAGCATAGCCTAGCTTATTATGATTGAAACAAATATCAAAAACCCCACTGCAACATAGGATAAGTGATCCCATATACATACTGAAAGTGTGGTACCTAAACATGAAATTTGAAATAATTAAGCCCTTCGCAAATATGCAATGTCATACATCAAAAATTTATTTTAAAAACCTTCAAATTATGTTATGTCTCCATTATATAAAAACAAAGACCTTTATTTTATTTTCCATTTTTTATTGTAGAAAAATGGAAAATTATCTCCACATAATAGAAATTTGATTGTGGAAAAATATACATAACATAAAATTTATCATCTTAACCATTTTTAACTGCTAGTATTTTTAAATTGTTAGTATTTTTTGAGAATTTTTGCATCATTGTTCATAAAAAATATTGGTTTGTAGTTTTCTTTCCTTGTAGTGTATATTTCTGACTTTGATATCAGGGTAATTTTGGTCTCTGGGAATTAGTAAAGAAGTGTTCTCTCCTGTTCAATTTTTTGAAAGTTTGAGAGTGTTAGTTCTTCTTAAAATGCTAGGTAGAATTCACCAGTGAAGCCATCAGGTCCAGGGTATTCTTTGTCAAGATATTTTCAATTACTGATTCAATCTTCTTACTAGTTATAAGTTTGCTCTGATTTTCTATTTCTATGTGATTTAGTCTTGTTTAGGTTTGTTTTTGTAGGAATTTGTCTGTTTCATCTAGGTTATCCAGTTTGTTGGTGTACAATTTTTTTATAGTATTACCTTATTCTTTTTATTGCTGTAGATTTGTTCATCTTTTCAAAGAACTAATTTTTGGTTTTATTGATTTTCTCTATTTTTTCTATTCCTTATTTCTTTGTTTCTGCTCTAATCTTTATTATTTCCTTCCTTCTAGTGGATTGAGTTTAGTTTGTTCTTATTGTTTTAGTTCTTTATTTCTAAAATTAGATTATTGATTTAAGATTTTTCTTGTTTCTTTTAATATAAGCATTTATAGCTACACATTTCTTCATTCTCACTGCTTTCCCTGTGTCCCATAATTTTTGCTATTTTGTGTTTGCATTTTGATTTGTCTCTAAGCATTTTCCAATTCTCCCTGTGATTTCTTCCTTGATCCATTAGCTATATAAGAGTGCATTGTTTAGTTTCCATATTTTTTTAATTTTTAAGTTTTCCTTCATTTATTGGTTTCTAACTTCAACCCACTGTAGTTGGAGAACATGCTTTGCATGATGTTTGCCCTTTTAAATCTATTGAGACTTAACCTGTGACCTAACGTATGGTCTAGCTTGGAAAAGGTCTCATGGGACCTTGAGAAGATTTGTATTCTGTTGCTGTTGGGGGGAGTTTTCTGTATTTGTCTCTAAGATCTAGTTGATTATTGTGTTATTCAATTCCTCTGTTTCCTCAATTATCTTCTAGCTTGGTGTTTTAAACATTACTGAGAGTGGACTATTAAAGTCTATAACTGTTATTGTGGGACTTTCTCCCTTTAATTCTGTCATTGTTTTCTTCATATATTTAGGTGTTTTTTTTAATTAAATGTTTATAATTATTATATCTTCTTGCTGATTTAAACCTTTTATTAATATATAATGTACTTCTTCCTCTCTTGTAGTTATTTGATTTAAAGTTTACTTTATTTGATATCCAAGTAGCCACTCATGCTCTTTTTGAGTTATTATTTTCATGGAATATCTTTTTCCAACCTTTCAACCTGTTGACTGAAAAAAAATGCACAACCTAAAAGCTGAGAATTATGTTGTATTCAGTGGACTTTCTGAGAACTTCAAGCCTGGGAAGCAGCCTCTGATAGCTCTGAGGGACTGCTCCAAAGAGGCAATGGAACAGCCAGATATATAGGAGTTTTGAAACAAAGACCAGGCAGTCAGAACATCAAAAGATTACTGTTAATTAAAGAAAACCAGGTATCTCAAGTTAATGAATTTAGCACTTTTCAGTGTATGGAAAGATGCAAGAGTCTGGGCTCATTGAAATCATTCCTTTGATATGTACCTTAGCTATCTAAGTCCAGTACCCTGTTCTTTCCCATCCTGAGTCCCCCCGGGGTGCACCATTGGGGGTGGCTGCAGTGGCTAAGGGCTTGGTAGTAGACTTCCCATTTGTCTGTATTCTGGGTTCCCTCAGGATCACCCTTAAGAAGGGTGGGGTGGAGGGAGGTAGTGGCTAATGGCTCGAAGGCCACAACATCTTTTGTTTGCTGATATGGCAGGCAACATTTTTCATCCACAAACCCCTTTGTGTCTTTAGATCTAAAGTGAGTCTCTTCTAGACAACATACAGTCAGATTATGTTTTTATAGCCATTTTGCCAAACTCTGTCTTTTGATTTGATTTAGTTTACATTTAAAGTAATTACTGATAAGGATGGACATACTTCTATTATTTTCCATATGTCTTGTATTTGTTTTCCATATGTCTTATAGCTTTTTCTATACTTTTACTGTATTCCTGTCTTCTTTTGTATTTAGTTGAATTTTTTTCAGTGAAATGTTTAAATTTATTTCTTATTTCCTCTTGTGTATATTCTAAAGCTGTTTTCATTGTGATTACCATGGAGTTTACATTTAACATCCTAAAGTTATAACAGTCTAACTTGAATTTATGCTAGGTTGGCTTCAAAAGCATACAAAATCTCTGCTCCCTTACAGCCCTGTCCTCACCTTTTTCAGTTGTTGATATCACAGAATTACATTTTTGTGTATTGTGTTCCCCTAAACATAAACTAATTTTTATTTTAAATAGAATAATCTGTTGAATTATGTAGAAAAAATGTGGCATTAACAAACTAAATTGACAATAATACTAGCTTTTTGACTAATAATTTTTTTAACATATCAGTCTCTTGAATCATGTAGAAAACAAAAGGTGGATTTACAAACCATTGTTAAAATAATACCAGATTTTGTAACTGTCTGTGTATTTATCTTTACTATGATCTTTATTTCTTCATCTGACCTCAAGTTATTCTCTAGAGTCCTTTTATTTTAAACTTCAGGATATTCTTTGGAATTTCCTGCATGGCAGGTCTAATAGCAAGAAATTCCTCAACTTCTGTTTATTTGGGCATATCTTAATTTCTTCTTTACTTTTGAAGGAAAGTTTTACCAGATATCGGACTCTTGGTTGACATTTCTTTTCTGTGTTTTGTTTGTTTGTTTGTTTCTTTTAGCACTTTGAATATATTAGCCCACTGCCTTCTAGCCTCCAATGTTTCTGTTGATAAATCTGCTTATAATTTTATTGAGGATCCTTTGTATGTGATGAGTCATTTCTCTCTTGCTACTTTCAAAATTATCTCTTTATCTTTTGAAAATTTGATTATAATGTGTCTTGATGTGAGGCTCTTTGGGTTCATTTTACTTGAAGTTTCTTTAGCTTCTTGGATTTTACATTAATGTCTTTCATCAAATTTGGGATGTTTTCTGACATTATGTGTTCAAATATTCTCTCTGCCCTTTTCTCTCTTCTCCTTCTGAGAGTCTCATAACATATATGTTGATCTACTAGATGGTGTCTCATACATCCCTAATGCTCTGCTCACTTTTCTTTAATCTTTTTCTATTCTGTTCCTTAGACTCCATAGTTTCCATTGTTCTACCTTTAAGTTTACTTATTCTTTACTGTGCTTGCTCAAAACTGTCTTTGATTACTGCTAGTACATTTTTCATCTCAGTTGTACTTTTCAACTGTGGAATTTCTTTTTGGTATCTTTTTAGGTTTCTATCTCTTTATTGCTATTTTCATGTTTTCATACATTGTTTTATTGACTTTCTCCACATTTTCCTTTTTTTTTTCCTTTTTTTGCACATTTTTAAGGCAGTCATTTTAAAGTCTTTGCCTAGTAGATCCATCATCAGGTCCTTTTCAGGGCAAGGTTTTGTTGACTTATATTTTCCTTTGACTGTACTATATTCATGTTTCTTTGTATGTCTTGTGACTTTTTTTGTTGCTGCTGAAAATTGGACATATGAACCTAATAATATACTAGCTCTGGAAATTAGTTAGCCTCCGCCATTCCCAAGTTTGCTCTTTTTTGACTTTATTTATTTACTTATCTATTTATTTATTTTTTTAATTGTTATGGGCTCTTTCTGTTGTAAGTATCAGCCTGAAATGTAAACTTAAGATTTTCTCAAGTTATCTGAGCCTATGCCTTTCCCTGGGCATACATAGTGACTTTCTTTAATTTCCCCAATATGTGCAGTTGATTTGAATATCCTAATCTTTAATGTCTGGATCCCAAAAGGGGAAAAAAGATTAAAATGAAGCAGACTAAGGCACAAGTTTTTTATGTCTCCTGGTGTAGTCACTTCAGCCAGAAGGGGAGGGACTTGCCACATGAGAGGAGGCATAACAGTGGCTGCCTGCCTCTTGGTACCTCTGAGATCAGAAGCAGCAATGAGTGATCAGAACACAGATCCTGATATTTGAAGGGAAGTGTCCTGTTTGCCCATCCTGGCTCCTACTAGTTGCATGTAAGCTGCTTCTGGAATGCATGCATAGCTGCCTGACATGGGTTAAGGTGGTGGGAAGTAGCTGCTACTCTGCTAAGAGCTGAAATTGACTAGAATTAACCACAATTTACCATCTAAACCTTCTTCTGGAAGTTGCAAGCTTTCAGTAGACTTCAGAGTTCCAAAATAGTTACATCTGTTTTGCCAGTGCAGTGTTGTAAGTGGAAAGATAGATTCTTGGTGTTTCTTATTTCACCATCTTACCCTATATTTTTTCTACCTTTGCTTTGTTTTAGACAGACTTATTGAGGTATAATTGACATACAAAGGACTGCACACATTTAGTATGTACAACTGATGAATTTGGATATATGCAATTACCTGTAATGCCATCTCAACAATCAAGGTAATAGACATATGCAGCACCTTCTTCCAGGGTTTCCTCATGTTTCCTTTTTTTTTGGTGGTATGGATATTTAGCATGGGATCTATTCTTTTAACAAATATAGAAGTGCACAATATTGTATTATTATTGGCACTATGTTATACAGCAGGTCTGTAGAACTTATTCATCTAACATAACTAAACTTTATACATGTCAAATAATTGACCTTTACTATTTTTTTTTTTTTTTTTTTTTGTGGTACACGGGCCTCTCACTGCTGTGGCCTCTCCAGTTGCGGAGCACAGGCTCCGCACGTGCAAGCTCAGCGTCCATGGTTCACGGGCCCAGCCACTCCGCGACATGTGGAATCTTCCTGGACCGGGGCACGAACCCATGTCCCCTGCATCGGCAGGCAGACTCTCAACCACTGCACCACCAGGGAAGCCCTACCTTTACATTTTAATGAGCATAATTAGTTAATATATGAAGTCTTGGCTTCTTCAAATAAACGTAACTGGTCTAATATTTGGAGATCCTCAGAGAGATCACTTAAAAAAAATAACTTTTGCTTTCTCTTAAATTCAAAGAGAATTTTTCCAACAGTATCCTGTGCCACAAAAAGATTAACAACCTTGAAAATTTTCTTTTAAAACAATGGTTTGGCCTTCCCTGGTGGCGCAGTGGTTGAGAGTCTGCCTGCCGATGCAGGGGATGCGGGCTCTTGCCCCGGTCTGGGAAGATCCCACATGTCGTGGAGCTGCTGGGCCTGTGAGACATGGCCGCTGAGCCTGCGCGTCCAGAGCCTATGCTCTGCAATGGGAGAGGCCACCACAGTGAGAGGCCTGCATACCACAAAAAAACAAACAAACAAACAACAACAAAAAAACAATGGCTTGACTATTTTCAAAGGGAAGTCAGATTACTAACAATAGTAATTCTGTGTAGCAAATTATATGCTAATCATTTATGTCATTATTTGTCATACATTTTAAGGGACACTCATACAAAAGAAGTGCCTCATTCCCTGTTCTATGCTTAAACCAAAACAAACAAAAAACAAACAAACAAATAAAAAGACATAGAAGTTAAAGAAGACAAAGAGTTTTGTGATAGCTTTTAAGAGGCATATCAAATTGGGCTCATGAATGATAGGTGTAAGTTTCTAAAAATCAGTAAGTATACATTTTCTGGAAAGCAGAAGAGTTTAAATCATAGGTTTGAATGAGATCACTTAGGATTTGTAAAGGAGGAGGAAACTAATGTCATCAGTAACAGTCATTTTAGTAAAAATATCTCCTTTGAGTAATTAAAAAAGAGAGAAAATTTTAATAGGGGAAAATTAAGTTTTATTAATGCATGGAGTCCATCACAGGAGGGGAGTTGGGCAATGCTTCAGACTAGACTTAAATAAGAATGGGGTACAGTCACAAATTACTGTCCATTCTCTCTCATTAGTGTATGCTAATGCACCATCGATTCATAGGGGAAGCCAGAGCAGAAACCTTCTTCTAACTGTTCTTCTGTCTCAAAGTTCCATGCAAGGTATTCTATAGTGTGAAATGCAACGGCAAATTGAAAAGTTGGAAGTTCAGCATTTTATGAAAAGTTGGAAGTTCAGCATTTTATACTTTATCTTGTAAAATCAATAAAACTCCTATTTGAGGGAATATGTTCCTATCAGGAATCTATAAAATACATAATAAACAAATAACAGCATTCTAAATTAACTAGTGGAATGATTGGAGAAAAATATGAAAATGTTTCTATACAAAAATGCTGAGACATGTAATTCCTTTCCACCGTGAGAAAGTGAAACCAGACCTTTGCATAGGATTTAAGGGAAGATTCAAACATACCTATCCACCAAAGTAATCCCAATTTGGTCATATTTTGCCTTGCTTGTAATTGATGTTAGGCTTCTGTAACACCAGGCCTCTATAGTATTAACCAGGTTAATTAAATAGTGCAACTCAGAAATGCAAGGCAGTGACCTGGAGAAAGTGATAGAATGTGAACAGGCAATGCAGAAAGGAGCCAAGAATACATATTCAAGAAATAAAAACTAAACCTATGACTTAAATTAATAACTGTCATAGAAACCTTTGGAGTGGGATTTCTGAGAATAGTCCCTGAACTCAGACAAAGACTTATATTGAGATTCCAGCAATGAAACGTATTACTCATGTGACTTTAAGCAATTCATTTATTCTCCTGAAACCTCAGCTTCCTCATCTATAAAACTGAGATCTAATGAGCACCTTATTCTGACAAATAAAGAGACGATACACATGAGAAACCTGAAAGACAGATGATATTACATGTTAGCTACCTAACTTTTACTAGAAAATTACCCTTAGCAAATTGAATTCACTGACATAAAGTGAAGGCACTGACTAGTGTGTGTGTGGGTTAGGCACTTCTCCTAAAGAAATCACTTCAGTTTGATTTATAATCTACATAGATTCTGGACTATGAAAATACATTCCTAATGGATTAAGGGATTTTGAGACCAAATATGTGAAATCATTTTTAACTATCTACCATGACTTACAAACCAAGTGTAGAAGGCAGATTTTAAAAAATACTCATAATTTTATTTGATCAATATGACAGAATTTTTCTTGAAAACAGTATTCTTGGCACACAAGGACATCTTAAATGATATGTAAGAAGCTTGATGTTTTGAAAGACCTTTGAATATCTGCAATGTCATATTTTTCAATGGAGTTGGAATTTATAATTCTCATGGATGAACAATCTAGATCACTTTAGCATATGTGCAATTAATTCTTTAAACAAAGTTTATTTGAAGTATTCCTTTCATTTTCCCTCTTTTAATGGTATTTAAGAACTGACAGCAATCCCTCCTTCTAAAAGGGTACAGCCTTGTGTCTTTCCTTATTGACAGGCAGCTCTGCAATACCACTGATGTAACAAAAGGGTCACTAAAATACCATCTGGCAACCTGGAGGAATTGACCTTATTCAAAACAAATTTTATCTGAGAATCAGTTAATTCAGTGTGTGTCTACAATGTCCTTTCATCTATCTAAGCAAACATAGGACAGTGAAGTTTTACTTGAGATTAAAGATGAGAGAATATTGTTGGTGAGTCATGGTAAAAGCTTAAAAAACACTGAAAATTTCTTGTAACAAGTCATATTAAACAAATTTAAAAGAGAGGGAACTATGTTATGCATTGACAATGGGAAGGAGTTTATTATTTATCAGGTACTATGACTTAAACAGTGCTTTTAATAATATGGACATCCTTTGCTCCATAACAGTAAATGACACCAAACTCACATATCCTTACTATATTCTTATAAAAAATATACAGTAGATGAGGCAAAAGCTTTTTATTTACTTGATTTGTCTTTTTATTGCTTGGGAAATCTGTGATTTTGCTTGTAAGAAACACACTGAATTGGATTATTGAAATGATAATGCATTTTGTTAAAATGGGAGGCAAAATTATAGCGTGATCTTAGGCAAAACTCTTTGTAAGTATGGGGAAATCTATTAACCACCTGCAGAGTAGCTATACACCCAACATTTATCACCAAAGTCTACCACAAAACAGTTAAATGAACATATGAGAAGAAATCTTTCAAATCACAAACAGAATATAGATTAAATGCTAGTCAGAAAATAAAATTTGCTAATAGCAGAAAAAAATCACCCCAAAATAAAAGTTGCACAAAATGCCATGTTACTTGTCATGTGCTTTTCTATGACATTTCCTATCATAGAAGGGCATGTCCATACCCTAATCACTCTCTCCAACATTTTTTTGAGGTTGTTTCATCATTCATTTTATTTGGATATTAAGTATTTGGGGATCTGAAGTTTTTATTCCTGGAAAGTTCCACGGTTACCCGCCTTCACCTGTGCACCAATATCACCTATATATCATGTGGTTTATTATCCTTCAGAATTGCGGATCCTTCTCCTTAACAAACCTGGAATCAACTTGAGGTTTTGCTACCACCACCGTTATTGCTGATGGTGCCCCTGGTAGGGTTTTAATCACTTGGAAATACTCCAGCCTTTTCATCCCCAAATTATTCTTATGAAAAATGTGCTGTCCCTGAAGCTTTGCTTAAGGTATGCATGGAGATATCTCTGTTTTCATAGGTCCCATGCATTCATTAGGTGATTACCTATGGAGCCCTTCTTTTGTCAGTAACAGTGTAAAGTACTTAATGTATAGAAGAAACTGTCTCTTCGCTCAGGGAGCTCACAATTAATTGGAAAGACACATACAGTATTATATGATTCACTCTGTTATCAGAGAAGTGAAAAGAGGAATGGCCACTAACCTGCATTCAGCAAAGGCTTTTTGGAAAGATGACTGATTGAATTTTAAAAATTAAGTACTCCTTTGGCAAAAGAAGAGTGGGATGGTTTTGTGTGTGTGTGTGTGCGCATGCATATGCGTGTGCGTGTGTGTGTGTTTGTGTGTGTGTGTTGGTGGGGATGCTGGTATTCCTGGTTATATTTCCAGGCAGAAGGAAAACCTTGTGCAAAGGTATATATGTATAAGGTACCATAGTGTTTTTTTGAATACTGTATGTAGTTCAGCCTGGCTGGAATATAACAGGCAAGGTTGATATAAAGGCCCATGTCTAGAAAGAAGGGATGTGAACAGATAACACAGTAGCGATTTGCTTGAATAATGAGCTGGGGAACAGATTATGATGTATTCTGCTTTTTTTCCGCTGTCCTCATCATGTGGGTCTAAAATTATTACTACTATTTCTATTACCGCCTTCACCAGAACCATTGCTGACATCTCATTATGTACCACGTTTTATGCCAAATGTTTTATACACATTAAGACTTTTAATACATCAACTCATAGAGTTTATTATTATTTTAAATTTTCATATGGGAAATTTTAAACCTAGAGGTTATATAACTTGTCCAAGTAGTGCAGCCCATAAGTGGTGGAACCTACTAGCACATTTTCTCTTCTTACCTAGACTACCACACTATATCTGATATCTAAGTTTTATTTCTCTTGGAGTAGACCTATAACATAAGTTTGTATTCCCAAGTGACATAACTTGAACCTTCCTAAAAGGGGTGATCCTGGCTAATCATTTCTTTGAGACTAGTTGAAAGGTAGGGAATTCAATCCTGTCTAATTTACTTTCCCACTCTCCCTAGAGACTCTGCATTATGTTTTTTTCTGCTGTCAAATGTCTTAGTTCTTTCTAACGCCCCCAATACACATGTTTGGCTGATGGTATTGTCATAGAACTCATTGTAAGAAATAGAAGCAATTAGATGGGAGCTCCCTCATTTGTCTAATAGAAAGTCTAGTACTTAGAGCCATATGCCCCAGGCTTTATTTTTATTTTTTTCTGTTTTTAGGAAAGAGAAAGGATCCTTCTTCCTAGTGGAGGCCAATTCCTTCACATTTGCTCTGCACCCCATCCTCTCTTGTCTTCCTAATGAATTCACATCTTCAATTTTTGCCCATTTTGCCTACATCTTCAGGATGCCCCTTACAACTGGATCATCTGAATTTCCTCTGTTTCCCATTTAAAAGCCTCCCTTGATCTTATATCTCTTTCCTTTATCACCCTGCTTTTCTGAGTTTTTCTGGTTAGTCCCACAGTAAATTTTCCTGGCAGATTTTTCTGTACACATGGTCATCAATTCTAAAACATCTATTCATTTTTTGTGTGTAGAGTGTAGAAAAATGTCTATTCAGATCCTTTGCTCATTTTTTAATTGAGTTTGTTTTTTTGATACTGAGTTGTATGAGTTCTTTGTATATTTTGGATATTAACACCTTATCAGATATATTATTTGCAAATATCTTCTCCCGTTCAGTTGGCAACCTTTTTTCTGTTGATAGCTTTCTTTGCTGTGCAAAAGCTTTTTAGTTTGATGTAGTCTCACTTGTTTATTTTTGCTTTTGTTTCCCTTGCTTGAGGAGACATATTTTTAAAAAATTGTTGAGACTGATGTCCAAGAGTGTACTGCCTATGTTTTCTTCTAGAAGCTTTATGGTTTCAAGTCTTACATGTAAGTCTTTAATCCATTTTGAATTTATTTTTTTTACATTGTGTGAGACAGTAGTCCAGTTTGAGTGCTTTGCATGAAGCTGTCCAGTTTTCCCAACATAATTTATAGAAGAGGCTCTTTTCCCCATTGTATATTCTGGCCTCCTTTGTCATACATTAATTGCCCATATAAGTTTAGGTTCATTTTTGAACTCTCTATTCTATTTCATTGATCTATGTGTCTATTTTAGTGCCAGTACCATACTGTTTTGATTACTGTAGCTTTGTAGTATAGGTTGAGATCTGGGGGCATGAAACCTCCAGCTTTATTCTTCTTTCTCAGATTGTTTTGGCTATTCAAGGTCTTTTGTGCTTCCATACAAATTTTAGAATTATTTATTCTAGTTGTGTGAAAAATGCCATTTTATAGGAATTGCATTGAATCTGTGGATTGCTTTGGGTAGTATGGTCATTTTAACAATATTAATTCTTTGAATCCATTAACATGGTATAACTTTCCATCTGTGTCATCTTCAGTTTTTTATTAGTGTCTTAAGGTTTTTTGTGTACAGGTATTTTACCTCCTTAGCTAGATTTATTCCTAGGTTTTTGTTTTTGCTTTTTTTATTCTTTTGGAACCAATTGTAAATGGGATTGTTTTCTTTATTTCTCTTTCTGACAGTTTGTTCTTAGTGTATAGAGAAAACAGATTTCTGTATATTAATTTTGTATCCTGAAACTTTATTGAATTCATTGATGAGTTCTAGTAGTATTTTGGTGGTGTGTTTATTATTTTCTATGTATAGTATCATGTCATCTGCAAACAATGACAGTTTTACTACTTCTTTTCCAATTTGGATTCCTTATTTTCTTGTCTGATTGCTGTGGCTATGACTTCCAATACTATTATACGTTGAGTAAAACTGGTGAGAGTGGGCTGAGATTTTGTGTGCATCCTTTAATAGAGGAGTCTCTATTTCTCATAGCCCTCTGTCTCTCTGACAATAAGCCCTACTGACCTTCAACTCCAAATGTTCTGGGGGCTCATCTTCCTCATGAAGGAACCCCCTGGGCTGGTGAGCCTGGTGTGGGCTCCTAGCCCTTTATCCTTGGGGAGAACCATTTATCCTCCCGTTTGTTGGTCACCCACCAGGAGCTATGGTTCTTGACTATATCATGTCTCTTCCCCTCTTATTGTCTTGTTGTGGTTCTGTCTTTATATCTTTAGTTGTATAAGATCTTTTCTGGTATATTTTGGTCTTTCTCATCAATAGTTACTCTGCAAATACTTGTAACTTTTGTGTGCCCTTGGGAAGAGGTGAGCTCAGAGTCTTCCTACTTTGCCATCTTTACTGCCAAGAAAATCAAAGTAACATTTATTAGGACTGACTAGTTAAAATAAAGTTTGTAATTAAATAATACAGTATTCCTCAGCATCACATTTGGAAAAGGTAAGATGTCCTACTTCAACCCTGCCTTCACTCACCATTATCATGACCAGGCCATTATGGAGAGGCAGTTGTCATGGTTTGCAAGCATTAGTTGGCTAACTGATGTATCGGCAGCTTCAGAGCCATCAGCCTAGATGTTGATCTATATCACTTTTGGCTATGTATAGGAAAGTCAGCAGGGAGTGATTACTCTCAAACCAAATTTAGGGATTTTCAACTTAGCAAATAAATGACACTCAGTGACCTGCTTGAACCATGAAAGAACATGGTCCCAATATAGTGACTGGTTAAAGTCATGTGAGGTTATCTACCTGACCTTGGAGCAGTAAGCAGAGTATGTTCATCCATTCTCTGAGCAGCTCCATCCACAGTGCCCTCCCCATACAGCATTTTCATGTCCAATTATTAGAGTAGTCAGCATGAGTTAAAAAGCTTAATGATACACTTAGCCTTGAATTTGGGTTCTTTGACCCTCCTCCAAGCAGAGCATCATAGAGTAGGCCTGCATTTCTTGAAAAGACTGGCCACAAGAAAGTTCCAATCATTCATATTCTAACAAAGAGCCAGGTCCATAGATCTACAGGGTTTTGCACAGTTTGGTTTACCTTTACTTCAGCTTCAAATTATTCTTCTATTGCACTCTATGCTTTAGTCCTGCTGGTCTCCCATCAATTCTTTATACTCTTTCCAAGGAAGGGACATCATATATATTATTTCCTATATCTGATATTGTCATCCCATTACTATTCTATATCTGTATGGATGGCTAACACTTGATAATTCACTAAGTATTAAGTCAAACATTACTTCTCAGAGAAGCTATCCTCTAACTTACAAATCTAAATTTGGAGATGTCTGTTATTTTATCTCATGACATTCTGTTCTTGCCTTTATAGCTTTATTACTTTTTAAAGTCTGTTTTGTTTATCATTGAATTTTCAGCAGCTAGCGTATTGTTAGCACACAGAATTCCCTCAATTAATATTTTTAATGACTAGATGAATGAATATATGAATGAATGATCAGTTATTCATTTCTGTTACTCTTGAATTGAATTGGTAGGAGGCAGCAGAGGTCAGCATCCATTTATTTATTTAAAACACCATGTTGGGTCTTTTTCCATTCATTTTCTATTATAATTCTGATAGAAATTCCATGAAGGAGCCATGATTATTACATCAAATATTTATATCAAGAAAATAAAGTCAGACATTCTCAAATTCACTCAAGGTCAGAGTATCTATTTCCTTACTATTTAAGTAAGGAATATCAATATTTGTCAAAACTCATAGACTTCTACACAAGAATGGTAACTTTTATTGTATATAAATTCTTCTCAATAATCTCATTTTAAAAACTACTAATTCTTTACAAAATAGTTAATTCTTACAGACATTTTACTTCTTTCCTATTCAGCCTGTATTACTTTCTGAAACATATGCTGATAATCTGATTTCTTTCCCACTTTCTTCTGAAAGTAGACATACTAAGTAGCATACTTTAGTATTATAGCTCTTGGGATATACAATTATGAATGCCAAAGATGATAAGGCACATTATAAGTCTTTCTTTCCTTCCATCTATATAATGCCTCTCTGTTCTTTATGTTTATATTTAACTAATTTGCCTCCTATGAAAATGTTTGTGGAGAATATAAAGTGTGCTTTATCTTCATGCTTATATAGGTTAGGGAAGACCCAGCATCTTCCATCTACCTTAATAAATTTAAACTGCTAAACTGACTTAGGGACCTTTTATGGCTCCAGTCCTCAGGGCAGAAGCTGTGAAAATTAAGAAGGGGAACCTCATTTAAAATGGAGTCAGGGAGCCCTGAACTGGGGAACTCTCACACACATACCATCCCTTGCAGCTTACTTTATATTCCTGGGCAGGAAGAAACTTCTTTACTACCTCAGAGGAGGAAGGAAGATTTCCTCTTTCCCCAGCAACAGAGCAGCCAATGAGAAACTGCAGCAGCTCAGCCAATGAGAAACCATCACTATTTTACACCCCTGATTTCTTTTAATGGACTTTCCTTCAAAACAGCCTCTCCCAACTTTCTCCTTTTTCTCTATAAAGTAACATTCCTCCCCTTTGTTCCCTAGACTTGCTGATGGTTTTACCAGAGTTTACATGTCACAAATTACAATTCCACTGCCATTCCCAGATAAACTCATTTTGCTGGTAAAATAACTCTGGCTGTTTTATTTTAAGGTTGACAGATCAGTAGTCTAAAGTCTCTATTTTCACACCTTTTTAAACATATCAATACAATTTTCCTATAAAGGGTGTAGTTTATACACTTCATTTTTGTAATAGAAAAAGTATGACTCTGAAAGCAAAAATGATATTTGCTCAAAGTCACGTGTTATGATGATCTGGGTCTTTCTGCACAGATAGGAGCTCTTTCAAAATCACTATACTGTTGTTCTGAAGATGATGTAAAGATACATCAATGTGACCCTTTTACAGAAGTAATTATACCTTCAGCTAATACCAACATAGAAGCAAAGAAATCATGAATTTTGACACAGAACAATCCTGCTGTTAACATGCTTTATTATTGCATGGTTGGGAAATACTATGAGTCAGATTGTATCCTGTTTCATAATGGGTGTAAATTATTTAACAGCATAATGCCAGGTGGCTGCCCCAAGGAAGATATAGAAGAATAACTCATAGGAAGTGCCAAAGTATATAATAATGTCCACCAAATAAAGGGGCTTTTTTATCATTGGATTCAATCGGGGGAAAAATTGCTCTCTTAGTGTTAAAAGCCAAAGACATAAAACTTCTGTACCTTTGTTGCATAGGAAACATGAGAAAAAGCTAAAGTAGTACACTCATGACAAAGTTATTCTTGGGACAGAACAGGTGGCTGGTATTTTTATATGTGAAAGGTACTATTGCATATTAAAAATGCAAGGACATATAGAACCATAGGAATACAAATTATGAAAATAATTACACATTAACAGTCTAAGTATTTCTTATTTTAGTGGTACAATATGCCAAGGATTTCAACCATCATTCGCATGCCTGAAAAACTTGCTATGTAATACCTCAGTCAATTTCGTTATCCTAAAATATTTTGGCTAACTATTTGACCAGTTCAATATTCAAGTCCCTAAAGAGATGATGGAACTTTTCTTGGTGTAGGGAAAGTTTTCTGACCCCTTGTCATTAGATGTGGAGCTGCTGCATCAATGGTTTCATCTTGCTGTGTGTTCTCTGTTGTGGGGGAAGTTTTATTCCTCTTCCAACTTAGGTCTGCTGAGGAATATTCCTATTCCTGTGCATCTTCCTGGTATCTGCTATCAAAATCTGTGACTAGTCATTTCTCTTGACTCAGGGCCTAGTGGTGTCCCTTATGGCTGTTTAGCTGATGTACACAATGCAAAATTGTCATTTTTGTGCCATTTCTCTTGACTCAGGGCCTAGTGGTGTCCCTTATGGCTGTTTAGCTGATGTACACAATGCAAAATTATGTTCTCTGAGAAACAGAGACTGCCTAAGTAGATTCAGTTTAACAGGTTTATTTATGTTGGCCATATGCAGAGGATAACCCTCATATTCCTGATTAATGGAATGATATCTTTCTATTGTACAATAAAGGAATTCTGGGTATATATGTGTTAAATCTGTGTGTGTGTGTATACACTAAATGTGATTTTCATATCTACATGCTTATAAAAATTCATATTTTTTCATAAATCAGGGGGGAATTTTAAAAATTCTTTTGTTCTTAATTTTTAAGTTTTTTACCAGATACTGCTGTAAGCAGTATTAAATTAATCCTGCTGGATATCTTTTTGCACCAATGCATTGCATCACATCATAAAAAGCATTTATTTTCAGGTGTCAATTTTATATACATAGGGATGATTTCAGTCATTTTTTTTTCCAGGAAAATCTTCATAACAGTGGCAAATGCTTTAATGTACTAAATGCCCGACAATATTCATGTTGTAATTATCAAAGACTTGTAGAGGTAATGAGCTAAAGTGTTGGCAGAATTTGTGACTCTGAAAGCCTCATTTTTGGACTTGGGATCCACCACACTACAGAAATACATATCAAAAAGCTCAATTGTTGTAAATCCCTGTTAGGAAGGCATCCAACAACATTTCCCTTTGGCTGGCAATTTATGTGGGATTCAGCTGTACATCCTGAATGCTCTGAGTCCTCATAATCATATTATGTCTGCTCTTGCTCGTTCTGGAACTGGCAGCCTCAGACATGGTGAATTGATTTTTAGTTGGCTGTTCACTATTTTATTTGAGGAATGGGAGTTAGTTGACTAGACCTTGATAAGAGAAAATTCACCTTCCCAAATTTTAAGGTCAGGTTCTTTATATTCAGTTCTTTATGAGGAACTTTCTCACAATGAGATACCCTTTAAAATACTTTAAAAAGGTATTTTACTTTTAAATCTCATGTTCCAAATTCATATTAGTCATAAGCTCTGCTTTGAAAATTGGAGGGCTAATTGAAAGTATTCAAAATAAAATAGTAACAGAATATCATACTCAATTGATATTTTAAAATAGCAAATATGCTCTTAAAGTATCTTTTATGGAATTTTTGGATATTTAGATTACTTCTCACAGCTCTCTAGATTCTACATACAGGGCTATGAAAGCAGGCAAAACTGAAAGTAGACAGTATTACAGTATAGTACTTTCCTCTTCCTTGTATCTTGATCTTCGTTCTTCTCAGCCTTGATCTGATCCAACTTTAAAGAACAACTTGTTCCCACCAACCAGGCCATTGCAGGAAGGTACAGTATTATTAAGATGTTAGATAATAAGGAGAAGTCCAAGAGTAATAGGAAGATAAATACGTTCACAGTCATCCTGTACCATTGATGGTTCTTGAAATCAAGGAAATGTATACATATATTCATATATTAGCATATAATATATTAGGTATTGTAATATAGGTCTTACTCAAAAGTTGAGAAACTGAAGACAGTCACAAAACTTAGCTTGTGGAGCCAAGCAAGGTTTATCAGTGGGAATGCCATTTGAGCTGAGTCTTCAGGAGTCAGTAGAAGAATTGCACGTAAACAGAAGTAAAATTTTAGGCTGCAGTAAGATGGAAATACCTTTATAGTTTTCACTTTAGAGTTTGGATTTTATCAAATAGCAGACAGACAACAGAGTACTTAAAACAACATGGCGTGATCATTTTTGATCTTTAACACCTCTAGAAGTGGTGTAGAGAATGAGTAGGAGGTAAAAATTATCAAGGAGACACTTTCAGAGTTACTTCAATGATCTAGGTAATAAAGGATTATAAGACTGTGCCTCATTTTATGTTAATAAAATTTTAGCAAGTGTTTTGTATTTTTATGACAGCTGTGTTTAACTCCACCATGAAGACTTCTCTAATATTTATAATACAAATTTAGAATCTTAATATGGATTCCTGCTCTGATTAATATTAACTTTTTTTTTTTTTTGCGGTACGCGGGCCTCTCACTGTTGTGGACTCTCCCGTTGCGGAGCACAGGCTCCGGACGCGCAGGCTCAGCGGCCATGGCTCACAGGCCCAGCCGCTCCGTGGCACGTGGGCTCTTCCCAGACCGGGGCACGAACCTGTGTCCCCTGCATCGGCAGGCGGACTCTCAAACACTGCGCCACCAGGGAAGG
>NC_041214.2:124269804-124271907 GCF_002837175.3 Physeter macrocephalus
TCCGCGGCACGTGGGCTCTTCCCGGACCGGGGCACAAACCCGTGTCCCCTGCATCGGCAGGCGGACTCTCAACCATTGCGCCACCAGGGAAGCCCTTTTTTTCTTTTTTAACATGCTACTCACTCTACAGATTGGTATGTGTTTCCCTGAATCAAATTTTATGTGATGAATAATGCACTGCTAGAGAATCAAACACATACAATGATATTAGCAAAATTAAAATTATCTCTTCCAATGTTCCCCCAAATGTACAACTTAGAGAAATTTAACATGGTGATATGCGAGGCCAGAGGGGAGAAGATTACATAACAACATCAGTCAAGCTCATCACATCTCTAAGTCCTGAATGTATAGTAGAAAACGTCTAAAGTGAGGAAAAATAATAGTTGGATTGATGAGTATACTAGAAAATTCCTTTTTATGACAACATCCCTGGAGTCCAGTCTTTTATATATGCTTAAAGATGCATAAGTCACTAATATATCCTCTTGGAAGCTTTCTTCAGTTGATTTATTGAATCGTTCAGTTTTATGGTTTCTAGGCTTTTACATTTAAGATGGGGTAATTGGATCCTCTTCCCACATTTAAAAAACTTCTAGGTTTTTTAATGCTACTGAACTAACAACAGTATAGAAATATACTATGACAAGTTTCAGCTTGAACACTTTACACAACAGAGAGGAAGGAGTAATTTGATCTTTAAGACTTATCATTTCCCATGTGTGCTGACCTCCCTACAAAATAGGTTATTTTTTAGGTAGAGACCTGTGTATGGAATCTGCTTTTGATTTGGTGTATCTATTTTAAAAAGCTAATTACAAAAGCATATGCTTACCTATACTTATCTACAAGAAAAATAATTTATTTTTCATTTCAGTTTGATGCATTTTAATATCTTTATTTTCATAGAATTTCAGAAAAAATAAAAATGTAAGATACAGCACTGTATATCAAATGGTTTTTTCAGGTCAATCTTTCATCTTTCAAGCTAAAAATTAAGCCAGCAAAAAAAGGATGTATGGTTGCATCAGCAGTGTACTCCTATAACTCTTGATAGTCTGATATACACAGATAATTTATTTTAATAAATACATTATTAATTCAATGGGAAGATTTTCATGAGCAAATTATAGATATAACTTTACTGAAAAGAAGAAATGGTGGAAAAAGAAGAGGCAGTAAGAACAAAATATGTTTTGTTTTTTTCTCAAATGCTTGTTACTCTGGTATTCTAGTATAAAGATGTAGCCTACATTCCAATTTCTCACATAAATGAGACTGAAATATTGCTTATCCACTGACCAAGGGTCTGCTTTGATCCCAGTTTTTGTGAGTACCACCTAGGGGAGGAGTTTGGGGGATGGTAGGAGGTAGCCACAGAATAGAAGTCTGAAATGTTGTGTGCAAGGACTCTGGCCTACTTTATTTCAGGTAGCCTGACAGCACCGTTGCAGTAAACATTTATGACAGGGTTGTTGTAAAGAATGATGGTTTCATTTGATCATCTCTATATGGTGTAGGTGGTGTAGCCTTGAGGCAATGTAGCTTGGTAAACATTTTTTATTACCTGGAAATGTTTCTGTACTTTTAAAGTAAAACTAACAGTGTTTAAAATGAGAATAATCTTCCTAACCTGTACTGAAGAGCAATGAAATATAATCACTAAGATGAGTTTGATCTTGGAGTGCTCAGGAGAAATGCTGCTACCTAATGGACTATTTTCTTTTTTAACGTACTTTATGCCTGAAATTAAGTTTGCAAGCAGAACTGCAAAGAAATCTAGTTGGATGACAGCAACATGTTGAAAATCTTTATTTTGCAATGTGTGATTAAATGTAGTTATACAGGAAGCAGCTTAATCCTATCAGTGCAGCTATGGTGATAGATCAGGACTATCTATACACAGTAACATTTTTCCTATATTAAATACACTTCCAATAAAATAAACCTATGTACCACATGAAACTCTCATAAAACAGAAAATCAACATATGGTATGTGCCTAAACCCACTTCACTTTTTTTTTTTTTTTTTTTTTTTTTTGCAGTATGCGGGCCTCTCACTGTTGTGGCCTCTCCCGTTGCGGGGCACAGGCTCCCGACGT
>NC_041214.2:124273117-124287433 GCF_002837175.3 Physeter macrocephalus
TATGCGGGCCTCTCACTGTTGTGGCCTCTCCCGTTGCGGAGCACAGGCTCCAGACGTGCAGGCTCAGCGGCCATGGCTCACGGGCCCAGCCTCTCCGGGGCATGTGGGATCTTCCCGGACCGGCTTACGAACCCGTGTCCCCTGCATCGGCAGGCGGACTCTCAACCACTGCGTCACCAGGGAAGCCCCACCTCACTTTTTATTTAAATACATTTAGGTGAACAATTCTTATGAAACCTTTATGTGAAATTCTAAATATTTTTGTTATTATATATGTTTGCATTTCAAAGAATTTGAAAGGGTCTCTCCTGAATAAAGATATGCAAATCAAGTATCTGGGTGCAAAAGGACAAAATGGACAATAACTCAGGATTGAAATATCTGCATTTTCCATGCAAATTCAGCTCAATTAACAAATTGCCTACATTGTTCCTGTGGTCAATATCAGTGCTTTGTGTGTGTGTTTTTCTTTTATAATATAATCTTCCTTTTACAAAAAGCATGAAGTTATTACTCAGTCTTTGCTTCAAGGACCATGTTGGCATCTATTTCTGTATTTCTTCTTGATGTGGATCACTGCCTACTGGAAGGCTATGCTCTACAAACAGTTTGCAGCAGGCAACCTCATTATCCCTGTTTTCCTGTTTTACCTCCATCTCATAAACATATCAGGTAAATCATGTACTCCCCAAACATCACAATGTAATTGAAGTTGCAGAAAAGGAAACAGCAGCAGCAAAATGAATCTAACACTGTCTTCTAGTATGTGTACTGATAAGAAAAGCAAATCTTACATTCAGTTTCACTTTAGATGGGCAGGTTTCCTTTGAAATGACTTCACAATAAAGAGTAAAATAAAAAGTGACCCCCCAAATTAATATAGAAGTGTTGACTTAGAAGTTTACATTGCTTCTATGTACATCATACTACAATGTGATGTTATGTTGGTAATCAAATTCTACAATTGATCCTAGGTTGAGACCAACATATAAAGAGGGTTTTGCCTTTTGCTTCATCAATGACTTTTTAAAAAATGACTCATTCTCTCACTCATTGATGTGAGAGACAGGAACCTTTGTTTCTTTTTTTTTTTTCTTTTTCTTTTTGAGTATGTTTGATGTACAATATTAGATGTTTCAGATGCACAACATAGTGATTCACAATTTTTAAAGGTTCTATTCCATTTATAGTTGCTATAAAATATTGGCTATATTTCCTGTGTTTGTACTATATAACCTTGTAGCTTATTTTACACATAGTAGTTTGTAGGAACTCTTTTTTCTAATTTCCATTTCACCGTTTTAAAGATGGTCATGCATCTTTATGTTAAACCAGCTTTTAGACAGTGCCTTTAACTTCCTCAGACTTTAACTGTTCCCTCTGTAGAATAAGGATGATCAAATATTTTATCTTTACTCATATGCAGTATACCAAATATTCTTTGGTGAATTGACGGAGGTCCTTGACACGATTCCTCATAATATTCATACTTCTTATGTTTATCCTGCAATAGTTATTTCCAGTGCTACCTAATATGAGCTCAGCAGCTATAAGATACTTTTGGAAAAACATTCACTCATCTCTTTGGGGATGACATTTTCACAGATGCACTCTGTTTCAAACAATCTCCTTCACATTGTTTAAACAGCTTTTAGATTCTTGGAAACAGCAATAAAGAGCTCTAGGTTTCTATGGATGGTACAGGAATCCAGGCCTAGGAAATAGCTTATGATACAGTTGTTTATGATATCAGAGTAGTAGTCTTTAAGGCAGGGCATATACAACCCGATGATATCAAGCAAATCTTACTCATTTCTACCTTGTGTCTGTTTTATGATGTACAAAATACAGCAATTAAATAATACCTGAATATAATATATTAATAAATAATAATGGTTTTTGAGACCATGGTCTTAAAAGCTTTTTCCTGATTGAGGTGTATCATTACAAACAATTAAATGCCACTGTGCTAAAAGATTATTTCTTTCAAAGCTACTGTGTTTATTTATTTATATTTTAATTTATTTAAAATTTTATGGAATGCCATAAAAATTTGGTCATCAAATAGCTATTTCTTAATTGTGCAAATTTCTTAGTTAAATAGTTCATGTCTTTAGAGACTGAATGGTATTATTAAAATTGTATTTTCTCATCAACTAATATCTAATTATTATTATTTTGACTTATATCCCAAAGTAGTGGCCACATTATGAAATAAATTCTCTGTACTTTTCTTTTATAAATACTTTAAATGATATTTAGATCTGTGAAGCAATATCTTTCCACAAAGCAGCACACAGCTCATCTTTATCCATGATTTCCTTCGCTATAATTAACATAATTACTGCCCAGGGTTTTCTTTTGCTTTGTTTTTTTTTTTTTTTTGTAATTGACATCAGTGTAAACCATAAGATTTAAATAAGTGGTATAATATTCTCACAAGCCTGAAAAGTTTCAAGACATCATTTCAAAGAAGTTAAGGTCATGAACCTCTGAACCTTTGAGATCTGATTCAGATCTGATATGTACTATTTGAAACGTTTCTATTTCAGGTTTATCAATGTGAAATTTTCTTTATAACTGCAACCCATTTGGTTTCATCAGAGAAAGCCTTGCATTCTCCAAGAATAATTTTTGGTATTTTGATTCTTTTAAAAGAATATCTATCATCAATAAGGTCAACACAGAATAGTGACAAAAACAGAAGACAATAAAAAGGGACATGCTTATTTTACTCTTTTTTTCTTCACTTGTTAATTGTTTTACTGTGAACACATCATTCAGATATAATAAATTTCCATTTATTTTTCTAAAAAATGAAGAACATACAATTTTTTAAAAATTCCTGTAGAGCTTTTTAACAGTGTTAAAAATGATTTGTAAATCATTGATTAGTATATGTACTATATGTCATTATTTCCACTAATCTGTCCATTGACCTCAAGTCATCTTTCAGAAATCTTTTTGTACTATAACTTGAAAACTAGAGGAGTAATAAAAGCACATCATATTATTTGATGATAATCAAATGTGAATCTGTGAAATTTTGACTTGTTTTCTTTACTTTTCTATATTCAAATGCATCAATAAGTATACAGTTTGTTTAAAGTTATTCTGAAGAGTAGACAGAAGTTTGTTTGGTTGTAAGTTTATCTATAGTTTAGGAAATTCTAGGTATATCTTTTTAAAATTAATTTATATTGGAGTATAGTTGCTTTACAATGTTTTGTTAGTTTCTACTGTACAGCAAAATGAATCAGCTATACACATACATATATCCCCTTTTTTTTGGATTTCCTTCCCATTTAAGTCATCACAGAGCATTAAGTAGAGTTCCCTGTGCTATACAGTATGTTCTCATTAGTTATCTATTTTATAGATAGTATCAATAGTGTATATGTGTCAATCTCAATCTCCCAGTTCCTCCAACCCTCCCCTTTCCCCCTTGGTATCCGTACATTTGTTCTCTACTTCTGTGTTTCTATTTCTGCTTTGCAAATAAGATCATCTATACCATTTTTCTAGATTCCACATATGTGTTAATATACGATATTTGTTTTTCTCTGACTTACTTCACTCTGTATGACACTGTCTAGGTCCATCCACATCTCTACAAATGACCTTCCTTTGGTCAATCATAGATACGCTGCAAGTGCTAGTTCCTCCTGAGATGGTGTCCAAAGTAGACAAGTGAAATAAAGTGCTGTAGGGACCTGTAATCATCTCCTCTCAGAGAGAGTTGTCTTGTTTTCAGAGATAGGCGAGGTTAATGATTCCATCAATGGATTATTTACTGTATTAATAATAGGAATGAATAAGCAACTTATCAAATTGGTGAAATTTATGTCCACATGAATCCCAGTTTCCAGTAGTCACTTAATTCTGAAACTTTTTCAAATACAGGAAACATCTTTTGTCACCTCCTAAAAGTGTGTTTACATTTTTTCACTTGAGCATTGTGTACTTCTCTGTATTCCTAACAACCCAGTTGGAGCATGAGCTCACTGAGGGCAAGTCTTAATTTTCCATACTCATAAGGATCTTGACAAATATTTAGAGCTCAGTAAATAATGTTAAAGAAATAAAGAAGAAGATAATACATTTGGAATGACCTACTAAAAGACCCTGAATATTCAGTATGAAACAAAGAGAAAAATTTTCATGGACTGAAAGAGAGTAGACTTTTTAGAAATGGATTGTTAACAAATTCTGCAGAGTCTAAGAACGATGATAAAGCAGCTATCAAACTTGACAATTTGGAGATCATTGGTAGCCTTTAAGAAAACAGTTTCATCACGGATGGGTTTTAAAGTAAAAGAACAGTGGCCTGAGAACTGAACAGGCAGAAGGGAAGCAGCAATTACAGATCCTTTTTTTTTTTTTAGAATTATAGGTGAAGAGAGATTAAAAATAGAGTCAGATGGAGGAAATAAAGCAAAGGTAATGGGAGTTTGGGGACACAGGGCCAGCAGAGAAAGGTACTTAAAGTACACTTAAGAATATAATTTATTTTCATGGAACCTGCCTGTACTTGAAATTAATGTCCAACAAATAGTATTCTATGATTATGTGTATATTTTTCACTTACATTTTCTCATATGTCCTGACATTTCCACCAATCCCCAAAAGGCTAATTGTATCTTCCTTTTCTTCTCTAAGTCTTGCCTGTGGCTCACATATTGTTATACTCTTTCTCCCTTCTCTGAGCCTCTATCATAAGAAGCTTTTTTCATATTGTGAAATTTGATGTATTATTTAGTTCCATGGAAGAAAGTGCTTTATAAATGAATAAAATTGGGGTCACCAAATATGCATGCTACTACTGCTATATCTAGAGTACATGGTAGGCATAGCTAATTGATCTATATATTTTTTGCATTAATTACTGAAACAGCTTAAACAAAGAATTTTATTTAGGTGGTCCCAATCAACCAAGCATACAAAGATGAAACTTTTGCCACTCCTGAGATAGCAGTCTTGGTTAATTTAAGGTCATATTTTAACCTGTCACTTGTCAAAGAAAAACTTTATTTTTAATCTAAAGAAGAGTTCACTTTGAATCCTAAATAGTTATCTTGAAGGTCTACCCTTTTAGTCACAGAGATATTATGTATTTATTCATTTTGTACATTTCCAACAAGTTTATTATTTCACTGTGCTAGATACTCTGAGGGACCCAAAGGTACATATAAAAAATAATTTTAACCTTTAATCTAGTTAATGTGTGTAACAGTATAAAATGTTCTAACAATATAGAATTCATAAATATTGTGCATTTAGATGGATAATTTAAAACTCACCAATATTTAATTCTTAAAGACAGATACACACACACTCACATACACACACACAATTACACAGCTGAGGAAAAATAATCCATACATTTTGGAAACACTAAAATTTTAAACATTTTCTCCTAATAAGTGAACTTCTAAATGCTAGTCCATTTATTATACTTTGAGAAGGAAAATGAACAAAACAGGGACTTTATTTCTGGTTTCTTTATACTGTGTAAGAGTTCACAAGGTATATATATATATTTTTTTGAAGTATAGTTGATTTACAATATTAGTTTCAGGTATACAACATAGTGATTCAATATTTTATAGATTATACTTCATTTAAAGTTATTATAAAATATTGGTTGTATTCCCTCTGCTGTACAAGAGCAATTTTCTTGCTCTTCTGTCCGTCTGTTTCTTCTGGCTTCAGTGAGAACTTCAACTGGAAGTTAAATAAAAATTTGGGACTTTGTCCGCACAACATAGGGTTTATGAAAAAGAGGGTGGTGGAAAGAGAGAATGGTTGAGAGAGCTAGTGGGAAGCAGCCACATAGCACAGGGAGATCAGCTCTGTGCTTTGTGTCCATCTAGAGGGGTGGGATAGGGAGGGTGGGAGGGAGGGAGATGCAAGAGGGAGGAGATATGGGGATATATGTATATGTATAGCTGATTTACTTTGTTATACAGCAGAAACTAACACACCACTGTAAAGCAATTATACTCCAATAAAGATGTTAAAAAATAATAAAATAAAATAAATTTTTTAAAAAAGAAAAAGATGCATGATAAATAGCTACTGATCATATTCCAAAAGCTGGATTGATCTGTTAGGACACACATCACATCTGGATGAGTACCTATAACCATGTCTCTTAAAGTGCCCCTGTGAACACATTTTGAGCATGTTATCATTTTCCTGCCCTTCTGTCAGACTTCACAAACCCTGTGTAAATAATTAATGCAAATGTGTAACAAATGTACATTATCAGTGAGGGCTAAGCAATTCTACAGTTTCCAAATTTCAGCTTCAGGATTAGGAATCTGTTAGCCACTTACTTATATATAATATTTTATGATTATGTATTTGTGTATATTAATGACAACCCTATATTCAATCTCTAGCCATGTCTGATATTTTATTTCTTCATCCCTAAATCCAATCTTCCATATAAATTTACTTTTAAAAAATATCTTTCATGAGTGCTCTTTCCTTTCTATTCACTTTATTATTTCACTACCTAGAACTACAATAATTCCTCACATTGTCACTGATTCCACCTTCTCCTGCTCTCCCCTGCACATTTATATAGGGAAATATCCCAATTTTGCCTAATTACTAACTGAAAATATAAGCAAGGCCATTTCTTTGCTTCCCATGATCCTATCATATAGAGATTCCTAAGAAATCTAAGAAAAAGTAATATGCTCCAGTCTATATTTACAAATATGCCTTCTATTTCTTTGCGGTATGAAACCTTCACTTTGAACAAGCTATTTATTCTTTGAAGAGTCCCCCATAATTTTCCCTATGCCTTGTAGACTCTGCTCCTGGCTGCATGATTTAGAATGTTATATCTCTTTTTCTTCAAATTTCATTTAAATGCACTTTCTCCAAACGAGTGTGGAATTGTGTGTCATCAGTCAGGTCACAAATTTCCAGTGGGTAGGTTGTATGGGTGAATTTCATACTACTTATTCTCTGGGAGTTACATTTTCTCCAAAGGAGACACTTGGTCAATCTCTCACATATATACAATGAGATATTACTCAGCCATAAAAAGAAATGAAACTGAGTTATTTGTAGTGAGGTGGATGGACCTAGAGTCTGTCATACAGAGTGAAGTAAGTCAGAAAGAGAAAAAAAAAATACTGTATGCCAACACATATATATGGAATCTAAGAGAAAAAAAAAAAGGTCATGAAGAACCTAGGGGCAAGATGGGAATAGACACAGACCTACTAGAGAATGGACTTGAGGATATGGGGAAGGGGAAGGTTAAGCTGTGACAAAGTGAGAGAGTGGCATGGACATATATACACTACCAAATGTAAAACAGTTAGTGGGAAGCAGCCACATCACACAGGGAGATCAGCTTGGAGCTTTGTGACCACCTAGAGGGGTGGGATAGGGAGAGTGGGAGGGAGGGAGATGCAAGAGGGAAGAGATATGGGAACATAAGTATATGTATAACTGATTCACTTTGTTATAAAGCAGAAACTAACACACCATTATAAAGCAATTATACTCCAATAAAAAAAATCTCTCCCTTAACCACATTAAATATGAGAACTGTTTTAGTATACAATGATGTCTAAGCATTGCTCACAAATAAAACTGGCCAGATGAATTATGGTGAGTCAAAAATTTTTTTGATAGCCATTGAAATAATACATTAATGGAGAACAGCATATCTTACACTTAGATTCCCTTATACCTGGCATAACATATTTTATTAAAAGACACTTAAGTAGTAATATATTAGAAATATTACTCAATCAATGTGCACTCTAGGTTAAGATAATGTCTAAATGTGTGCTTTTAAAAATTGATATATTTTGTGAGTGTAAGAATCAGTAAGCAAATATGACGTGTCAGAATACAAAGAATTTATATAATGGTCTATGTATTAGAAGAAGAGACTAATATTTTGAAATAATTTAAGATGAAATATGATATACAAGAGCCAATTTCTCCTACAGATAGAATAAATGATGTAGAAAGAAAGCATGAAACTAACACACCATTATAAAGCAATTATACTCCAATAAAAAAATCTCTCCCTTAACCACATTAAATATGAGAACTGTTTTAGTATACAATGATGTCTAAGCATTGCTCACAAATAAAACTGGCCAGATGAATTATGGTGAGTCAAAAATTTTTTTGATAGCCATTGAAATAATACATTAATGGAGAACAGCATATCTTACACTTAGATTCCCTTATACCTGGCATAACATATTTTATTAAAAGACACTTAAGTAGTAATATATTAGAAATATTACTCAATCAATGTGCACTCTAGGTTAAGATAATGTCTAAATGTGTGCTTTTAAAAATTGATATATTTTGTGAGTGTAAGAATCAGTAAGCAAATATGACGTGTCAGAATACAAAGAATTTATATAATGGTCTATGTATTAGAAGAAGAGACTAATATTTTGAAATAATTTAAGATGAAATATGATATACAAGAGCCAATTTCTCCTACAGATAGAATAAATGATGTAGAAAGAAAGCATAAGCAATGCTTATAAACACTGGAGCACCATTCAATTATATATTATACAATAGTTTGGGGATATATTCTCTAGTATTACTATGATACACCAAAGTGAAATTTTCCTTGATTCTATTTTGTTCAAATATATATTAGAAAATGATGCAAAGTGAAGAATGAAGCGTAAAAGTAAATCAAAGCATATGATATTATTGCGATATGTTTTAACATGCAAACGTCAATATGAGTCCTGATTTAGTCATCACATAAAATTGCATCATCAAATCTGTCAACATTTATATAAAAATTCGTCAAAGAAAATTGAGATTTTATATGAGATTGTGAGATTTTAGATGAGATTTATATATTATTGCAATATGTTTTAACATGCAAACATGTCAATATGATTCCTGATTTAGTCATCACATAAAATGGCATCATCAAATCTGTCAGCATTTATATAAAAGTTCATCAAAGAAAATTGAGATTTTATATGAAATTGTGAGGTGTAATCATTTATTTTGAATGATAAATAAAGCAGTCCTTGAGAACTGATAGAAAGTTGGCATTATATCAATGTGACAAAAATTTATATTTTTCAGTATTCATTATGCAATGATAGTGTCACAACAAGCTTTCTGACCTGAATGAAACCTATTTTTAGGCAATTTATTTGGAGCTTTTTTATGTGTTTGTATATATGTGCTTGGCACCTAAGTGAAGAAACAATTATTTAAACTTTAAAGGATATTATTTAAATTTTAAACAATTTATTTAAATTTTAAAGGACATCAAATAAAATATATTTATAGTGATATTTAGCATATTTAAATTTAAACTATTATTTTAGTGAAAGAAAATTTGCATAATTCCACAAATTGTTATTTTTGAATAGAAAAATATATGAATATATATTGAATCATATTGTCACATGATATCAACTGGAAACAATTATCAAATAGTGGTTAGATGTATATTTAGGGATCCACCACCCATAATGACAGTCAATGTGCATATGATCTGCATAAAACAAAAGGCAAATTTAAATTTCTGCCACTCAGTCTTCTCTTACTGCCCGTTATTACAATTGCATGACCCCAAACTAGTTATAAAACCATGTAACTGGAAAAAGAAAAAAAATACAGAAATAGTAGCCACAACAAGGAATGTCAAACAACAATTAAAAGAGGGAGCTCTTTTCAACAAGTGTAAAATGACAAAGTTCTTTCTGTGGTCATGAGCAGCAACAGCAAAATTTTTCCATTACTCTGCATATTTTTTATTTTTTAATATTAATTTGGATCTCAAAACTGATTTCGGTACTTAAATTCTGCCCAGTAACTGGGCTGTTCATATTTTCTATTTCTTCATGATTCAGTCTTAGTAGATTGTATGTTTCTAGGAATTTATTAATTTCTACTAGGTTTTCCAGTTTGTTGGCGTATAATTGTTAATAGTCCTCTCTTTGATCCTTTGTATTTTTGTGGTATCAGATGTAATATCTCCTCTTTCATTTCTGATTTTAATTTATTTGAGTCCTCTCTATTTTTCTTGATGAATTTCTAGCTAAAAGTTTGTCAATTTTATTTTTTCAAAGAACAAACTTTTCATTTCATTGATATTTTCTATTGTCTTTTTAGTCTCTACTTTATTTGTTTCTGCTCTAATATTTATTTTTTCCTTATACTAAATTTGGGCTTCGTTGCTTCTTCATTTTCTAGTTTCTTGAGGTGAATACTTAGGTTATTTATTTGAGACTTTTTCTTGTTTCTTGAGGTAGGCATCTATTGCTATGAAATTCCCTCTTAGAACTGTTTTTGCTGCATCTCATAAATTTTGGGACATTATGCTTCCATTTTTGTTTGTATCAAGGTGATTTTTGATTTATCTTTGGGTTTCTTGTTTGAACCATTGGTGTTTAGTAGCATGTTGTTTAATCTTCATGTATTTGTGAATTTTCCAGTTTTCTTTCTGTAATTGATTTCTAGTTTAATATTGTTGCAATCTGAAAAGATGCTTGATATGATTTCATCCTTTTTAAGTGTATTAAGATTTGTTGTGTGGCCTAACATGGGATCTATCTTGGAGAATGTTCCACATGCATTTGAGAAAAATGTATTTTTTCTCAATAAAAATAAAATAAAATTCAAAAAAAATGAAAAGGTGATTTATTAAAAATTAATAGGATGGACTGTTTTAAAATTAGTTCATGTGTTCACGATTGATTACTTTTTCAAGACTATTATGTACTGCTAAGATTCTATGTCAAAATAGTCCATAATGCAAAAATTTCTTTAGATCATTAATGAGGCTTATAAAAGGAGCATTAATTATTCTTTCTAAGTGTATTATTAATAGAGATACACCTGTGACCATTAAGATAGTAGGGGTAATAATAAATGAGTAGAGAGGTTGTTTTCAAGTCATTTAAAGAGACTAACTCCCTACTGCATTCTAGGCATAGGGAAAAGCCAGTGCAGAGCCCTGAACTGAAGGCCCGCCTTATATGATTGAGGAAGATCAATGAGCCCAATGTGTTTTAGAAGAGTGATGGTGAGGTTGCATAATGGGAGATGAGTTCCAAGAGTTTATAATTCAAGAAGCTGCTAGTAGGCCATTTTAGGGATTTGGCTTTTATGGTGAAATATTTGTGGGGTTGATCTGATATTGACATTTTAATAGGATCATTCTGGCAACTATGTGGAAAATAGACTGGGGACAAATGTGGAAGTTAGGAGATCAGTCACAAATATACTACAATAATCCAAGTGAGAGATGATGGTGACACAGAGTGAATTGTTAACAGTGGTAATGGTGGGTACTGATTGGAATAATAGCATGTTCTGGCAGAATTTACAGATAGAATATGATGTAAAAAGAAATGTCAAGAGTGACTGCAAATGTTTAATGATAGAATCTGAGAGTGGTGAATAACCATTCATTGAGAACGGGTTGATTTCAAAGGGAGAGTTTGAGGCAATATGTAGGGTTTCTATTAATATAATGAATATAGAAATAATGAATATTGAGAGACAATTAGCCACAAAATTATAATGATAAACTGGGAGAAATAATTTGCTACACATGTGATAGAAAAAGGGCTAATTCAAAAAGAGTTCATACAAATGAATAAGACAAAAAATGCTGTCATTCAATCAAAAACTGTGCAAATAACATCAATATACAATTTGTAGAACAGGGAAAGTAAATGGTAAAAAAAATGTCAAAATTCATTTTAAAAACAGTTATATAGATGTATCACAAAAGAAATAAAATGTTAATGTTACCTAATTTTCATAGTGGGGGGTATGTGTATGCATGTGTGTATTAATGATTATATCCAATGCCAGGAAAAAGTGGTGAGTTGAAATGAGCACACTTTTACACTATAAAGATGTTGATGATGTAAGTTCATTTAACCATCTTTTATTAAGAGCATTGAAAAATTATTGACTTTTATCCATAAATTCCAATAATAATCCAAAATACAGGGAAAAATTAAGAAAATGTATGTTATCATAATTTCTTTATAATAATGAGAAAAAAGAGAACAGTATAAAGCCCAAGAGATTATTAATATAAAACCACCAATGACATACACAATGTAGATTTTCTGACTTGATTCACCTTTAAATAGCATGATTCTGTGTAATTTGTTTCACTTTAAATGTTTCAGTATTTTTCAGTCTTTTTGATAGTAAATAATTTTTAATTTTATAATCACAAAATAAGAGAAAGTGCTATGACATGCATTAGATTATGCGTTATAGCATAATACACGTATAAAGAAGTAAAGTAGGATGGGAGGAAGATGGTTGAAGAGTAAGACGCAGAGATCACCTTCCTCCCCACAGATACATCAGAAATACATCTACAGGTGGAACTGCTCCTATAGAACACCCACTGAGTGCTGGCAGAAGACCTCAGACCTCCCAAAAGGCAAGAAACTCCCCAAGTACCTGGGTAGGGCAAAAGAAAAAAGAAGAAAACAAAGACAAAGAATGGGGACGGGACCTGCGCCAGTGGGAGGGAGCTGTGAAGGAGGAAAGGTTTCCACACACTAGAAGCCTCTTCGCAGGCGGAGACTCCAGGTGGCAGAGGGGGGAAGCTTCAGAGCCACAGAGGAGAGCGCAGCAACAGGGGTGCGGAGGGCAAAGCGGAGAGATTCCCGCACAGAGGATCGGTGCCGACCAGAACTCACCAGCCCGAGAGGCTTGTCTGCTCACCTGCCGGGATGGGCGGAGGCTGGGAGCTGAGGCTCAGGCTTCAGTCGGATAGCAGGGAGAGGACTGGAGGTGTGAACACAGCTTGAAGGGGCTAGTGCACCACGGCTAGCCAGGAGGGAGTCCGGGAGGAGGCCTGGAACTGCCAAAGAGGCAAGAGACTTTTTATTCCCTCTTTGTTTCCCGGTGCGTGCGGAGAGAGGTTTAAGAGCACCGCTTAAAGGAGCTCCAGAGACAGGCGCAAGCCATGGCTATCAGCGTGGATCCCAGAGACGGGCATGAAATGCTGAGGCTGCTGCTGCAGCCACCAAGAAGCCTGTGTGTGAGCACAGGTCACTCTCCACACCTGCCCTCCCGGGAGGCTGTGCAGCCTGCCACTGCCAGGGTTCCAAGATGCAGGGAGAACTTACCCGGGAGAACACACGGCCCACATCAGGCTGGTGCAATGTCCTACTGGCCTCTGCTGCCGCAGGCTTGCCCCACATCCGTACCCCTCCCTCCCCCTGGGCTGAGTCAGACAGAGCTCTGAATCAGCTGCTCCTTTAACCCCGTCCTGTCTGAGCGAAGAACAGATGCCCTCAGGAGACCTACACGCGGAGGTGGAGGCGGGTCCAAAACCAAAGCTGAACCCCAGGAGCTGTGCGAACAAAGAAGAGAAAGGGAAATTTCTCCCAGCAGCCTCAGGAGCAGCAGATTAAATCTCCACAGATTTAATGTACCCTGCATCTGTGGAATACCTGAATAGAAAATGAATCATCCCAAACTGAGGAGGTGGACTTTGGGAGCAAAGATGCATTATTTTTTCCTCTTTTTCTCTTTTTGTGAGTGTGTATGTGTATGCTTCTGTGTGTGATTTTGTCTGTATAGCTTTCCTTTCACCATTTGTCCTAGGGGTTTGTCTGTCCTTTTTTTTTATTAAAATTTTTTTTTCTTAATAATTATTTTTTTATTTTAATAACTTTATTTTACTTTATTTTATTTTATCCTCTTTCTTTCTTCCTTCCTTCCTTTCTTTCTTTCTTTCTTCTTTCTTTCTTTGTTTCTTTCTTTGTTTCTTTCTTTGTTTCTTTCTTTGTTTCTTTCTTTCTTTCTTTCTTTCTTTCTTTCTTTCTTTCTTTCTTTCTATTTTTTCTCCCTTTTATTCTGAGCCTTGTGGATGAAAGTCTCTTGGTGCTCCAGCCAGGAGCCAGTGCTGTGCCTCGGAGGTGGGAGAGCCAACTTCAGGACACTGGTCCACAAGAGACCTCCCAGCTCCATGTAACATCAAACAATGAATATCTCCCAGACATCTCCATCTCAACGCCAAGACCCAGATTCACTCAATGACCAGCAAGCTACAGTGCTGGACACCCTATGCCAAACAACTAGCAAGGCAGGAACACAGCCCCATCCATCAGCAGAGAGGCTGCTTAAAATCATAATAAGGCCACAGACAACCCAAATCACACCACCAGACGTGGACCTGCCCACCAGAAAGAGAAGATCCAGCCTCATCCACCAGAACACAGGCACTAGTCCCCTTCACCAGGAAACCTACACAACCCACTGAACCAACCTTAGCCACTGGGGACAGACACCAAAAACAACAGG
>NC_041214.2:124288390-124289159 GCF_002837175.3 Physeter macrocephalus
ACTATCAAAAATTAAATACAAAGAAAAAGTATTAAAAGCAGCAAGGGAAAAACCACAAATAACACACAAGGGAATCCCCATAAGGTTAACAGCTGGTCTTTCAGCAGAAACTCTGCAAGCCAGAAGGGAGGGAGTGGCAGGACATATTTAAAGTGATGAAGGAGGAAAACCTACAACCAAGATTACTCTACCCAGCCAGGATCTCATTCAGATTTTATGGAGAAATTAGAACCTTTAGAGACGAGCAAAAACTGAGAGAGTTCAGCACCACCAAACCAGCTTTCCAACAAATGCTAAAGGAATAGACTTAAAAAAAAGATTATTATGAGACTAAGAAAGACAGTACATAATGATCAAGAAATCAATCCAAGAAGAAGATATAACAATTGTACATATTTGTGCAACCAACATAGGAGCACATTAATACATAAGGCAAATATTAACAGCCATAAAAGGGGAAATTGACAGTAACACAGTCATAGTAGGGGACTTTAACACCCCACTTTCACCAATGCATATTCCATGCAAATGGAAATCAAAAGAAAAATGGAGTAGCAATTATCATATCAGACAAAATAGACTTTAAAAAAAGATTATTATGAGACAAAGAAAGACAGTACATAATGATCAAGAAATCAATCCAAGAAGATATAACAATTGTACATATTTATGCAACCAACATAGGAGCACATTAATACATAAGGCAAATATTAACAGCCATAAAAGGGGAAATTGACAGTAACACAGTCATAGTAGGGGACTTTAACAC
>NC_041214.2:124290048-124291534 GCF_002837175.3 Physeter macrocephalus
AGAAATACAAAGGATCATGAGAGATGACTACAAGCAACTCTATGCCAATAAAATGGACAACCTGGATGTAATGGAAAAATTTTTAGAAATGCACAGCCCTCTGAGACTGAACCAGGAAGAAATAGAAAATATGAACAGACCAATCACAAGCACTGAAATTGAAACTGTGATTAAAAATCTTCCAACAAAGAAAAGCTCAGGACCAGATGGCTTCACAGGAGAATTCTATCAAACATTTAGAGAAGAGCTAACACCTATCCTTCTCAAACTCTTCCATCTCAATCGATGCAGAGAAAACTTTTGACAAAATTCAACACGCAGTTATGATAAAAACCCTCCAGAACGTAGGCATAGAGGGAAATTTCTTCAACATAATAAAGGCCACATATGACAAACCCACAGCCAACATCATCCTCAATGGTGAAAAACTGAAATTATTTTCACTAAGATCAGGAACAAGACAAGGTTGCCCAATCTCACCACTATTATTCAACATAGATTTGGAAGTTTTAGCCACAGCAATCAGAGAAGAAAAATAAATAAAATCTGGCATTCCTTTACACTAATGATGAAAAGTCTGAAAGTGAAATTGAGAAAACACTCCCATTTACCATTACAACAAAAAGAATAAAATATCTAGGAATAAACCTACCTAAGGAGACAAAAGACTTGTATGCAGAAAATTATAAGACACTGATGAAAGAAATTAAAGATGATACAAATAGATGGAGATATGTACCATGTTCTTGGATTGGAAGAATCAACATTGTGAAAATGACTCTACTACCCAAAGCAATATACAGATTTAATGCAACCCCTATCAAACTACCATTGGCATTTTTCACAGAAGTAGAAAACAAATTTCACAATTTGTATGGAAACACAAAAGACCCCTAATAGCCAAAACAATCTTGAGAACGAAAAATGGAGCTGGACGAATCAGGCTTCCTTTCTTCAGACTATACTACAAACCTACAGTAATCAAGACAGTATGGTATTGGCAAAAAACAGAAATATAGATCAATGGAACAGGATAGAAAGCCTAGAGATAAACCCATGCACATATGTTCACCTTATCTTTGATAAAGGAGGCAAGGATATACAGTGGAGAAAAGACAGCCTTTTCATTAAGTGGTGCTGGGAAAACTGGACAGGTACATGTAAAAGTATGAAATTAGAACACTCCCTAACACCATACACAAAAGTAAACTCAAAATGGATTAAAGACCTAAATGTAAGGCCGGATACTATCAAACTCTTAGAGGAAAACATAAGGAGAACACTCTATGACATAAATCACAGCAAGATCCTTTTTGACCTACCTCCTAGAGAAATGGACAGAAAAACAAAAATAAAGAAATGGGACCTAATGAAACTTAAAAGCTTTTGCACAGCAAAGGAAACCATAAACAAGACCAAAAGAAAACCCTCAGAATGGGAGAAAATATTTACAAATGAAGCAACTGACAAAGGATTAATCTCCAAA
>NC_041214.2:124291925-124305051 GCF_002837175.3 Physeter macrocephalus
TGGTGGGAATGTAAATTGATACAGCCACTATGGAGAACAGTATGGAGGTTCCTTAAAAAACTACAAATAGAACTACCATGCGACCCAGCAATCCCACTACTGGGCATATACCCTGAGAAAACCAGAATTCAAAAAGAGTCATGTACCAAAATGATCATTGAAGCTCTATTTACAATAGCCAGGACATGGAAGCAACCTAAGTGTGTATCAACAGATGAATGGATAAAGAAGTTGTAGCACATATGTACAGTGGAATATTACTCAGCCATGAATGGACTTGAGGATATGGTGAGTGGGAAGGGTAAGCTGTGACAAAGTGTGAGAGTGGCATGGACATATATACACTACCAAAAGTAAAATAGATAGCTAGTGGGAAGCAGCCGCATAGCACAGGGATATCAGCTTGGTGCTTTGTGACCACCTAGAGGTGTGGGATAGGGAGGGTGGGAAGGATAGATTCACAAGAGGGAAGAGATATGGGAACATATGTATATGCATAACTGATTCACTTTGTTATAAAGCAGAAACTAACACACCATTGTAAATCATTCATACTCCAATAAAGATGTTAAAGGAAAAAAAGTAAAGTAAATATATTTATAAATTTTTCATTAAAATTTTTTATACGAGAAGAAATAAAATGAAACATAAAAGAGACTCTCAATTTGTCTATTAACTACCATCTATCCTCATCTTTTGAGGATTCCATATTTGTGAATTTGTTTACTCACTAAAATTTATATATAATCCCAAATCAATACCCATGTAATTTTCACACTCAGCCTCAGATATTTTGCTAAAAGCAGCAAAAATTTTGAGTCACCAATGCACTTGTTTCCAGCTGGTAGAAAAGGCAACACTCTGCCTTCTTTCAGCTATCATATGCAAAAAAATGGTCCTTTTCACAATATATTTAGTAACACGTTTCTCATATTCGTGTATGTTTGTGATTTTGTTGTTGAATATGGATCATAGTGCTGAAACGTTATCTAGTATTACTGATGTAAGAAAGCTGTTATGTGACTTTCAAAGAAAATATGTGTTTTCAGAAAGCTTTGTTCAGGTATGAGTAGTAGTGCTGTTGGCCTTGAGTTTAATGCTAGTGGATCAACATTATACATTAAATAAGGCATCTTTAAACAGCAACATGCCTAAAACAAGTTACCTACAGATAAGTCAATGGAAATGTTGTGAGCAGAGTTTGGTAGGAGCTGAAGCCTGTATTTGTCCTAAAAGCAGTTCTTCAGTATTTACTAAATCAGTGTCTGTGGTGATTTTTTTATAGAACATAACTTGCAAATAACAAGAAATGACTGTATCTATTTGGCTATCTATCTGAATTTCCTAATGACAATAAAGTATTGTGAATCATTGAAAACTTCAGGTGTTTTTCAATAAATGTTATTGGAATAACAACTTGATGACATTATGGGAGCAATAAGATTTGACCTTATGCTTTTTTGATGAATACACATGTACCAGTGCCTTTACATTGGGGACTACATTGACAAATTAGGAGCCAGTAAGATTTCCATGAAGTGATATCAATTTTCTTGAAGGGACCATTATGAAGAGTTACAGTAACTTTCTGCCACAGATGAACAAATATATGGATCTCTAGTCTGGTACACAGAGCTAACCCTTAATGTTCTGTAGTCTTTGCCATCATTGATATTCCTGTTTATTGATAAATAGAAAAGCCTACCTGTAGTTCCTGGTACATTTGTGATTTGGATTCTGGGAAACTGCCTTCTGGAATGGGACAGTCTGTATCATGTGGAAAAATGAACAAACATGCAACCATCTTAGATACTGAGTTCTAAATGCAATTACTTTAGTTTGGAAAACTGCCATTTCTGTAAGCTGTGAGTATCAATATTGTAAGAATTTCTTTGAAGTGAATATGCAGAAGAAAATTTTTTATAAGTTTACAATGTGGTAAAGTCCTTGAGTTAATATATATGATAAAAATTAGACTCTATAGAATGAAAAGTGTATTGACACAGGGATGATTAATTTATATCTTGTGTGAATTACTGAAAGTTCTGATTTATATGATTAGAACAATCCTGTAGAGAAAAGAAAGTTGATCTCATCCAAATTGGCATTTTTATTATAATTAATTTGGGTTTGATGAAGTAAACTAAGCCTAAAGACCAGCAAACCTAACCACATCAGATCATACAATCAATTGATGATGTAAGTTTGTTGTTTCTGATGAAGTTGCTTTAATTTTCTTTGCTTATTTTTCACCATTCATAATTGATTTGGAATTAAAACTTCATTAACATGAGGTACTAATATTTAGTTTCCCAAAGATAGTAAAGTCATCCCTTCTGGGTTCATTTATCCCATTTAAAAAGTAACCGAGCAGATGGGAAAAAAACATATCTACAATGGGATCCTATAAAACATTGCTTTTATTTTAAGATGTCCATTCTAATAAAATATAATAAAAATGCCTGTACTTTTAAAATCAGATAATAGCCAGCATAAAGGACTATGCTGAAGAATTAATTCTCAGGTTTCCAAAACAAAAGTCTCAGAATATAGATTGTTATTCTCTTTTCAACTCTAAAAAAAAGAAACTTGGCTCTCTGGCCAAGAAAAAATAATTCATTCAGATTATGCACAATTTCTTTCAGGAAATGTAAAACTTTTATTAGTTTACAATTATTTCTCAAAATAGTAATTGTATTGAACACAAGCAAAGTGCAAAAAGCAATAACTTTGTACAAAACAAAGTTAGTAATACACCCTCAACCAGTAAGACTAATATGAGAAAATAAATAAAATACTACTTTTTTCTAAACAACAAATGTCACTGTAATCAATATAGGTTTTTACTAGTACTCTGAAATGACACATTGCCTTGATATTCTTACAAAGGTATTTGAAAAGTCAATAATCTTCCTGAATACCTATGGTTTCTTTTTAAATTCAGAAATGAAAGAAACTCTTTAAAACATATTATTTAAGCCTATGTTGTTTTGGGTGAAATTACAAAGAAGACAGCATAAAATTCTAGAGTAAATGGTTAATGAGTCTTGGAAGTTAGAGACATGTGAAAACCTGTTTTATGGGCAAAAAAGGTCAAATTCGAAACAAAAGCACATTTTCTTTGTTTGGTATTACAGAACTATAACATGATTTTATTTCAATTTTTTGAAAGAAAAATAATAATACAGTAGGTTTTTTCAAATACTATATGTCAAGTTAAAATCCCAATGCTGCAAAAGAGACTTAATCTGTGAGAGTGGACTGTCTATAATTATTTCCACTATTTAGCTCTCTGAGGCTTGTCTTCCTTGAATCACACATAAGCGGATAAGGATTTAACTCAGTATCTGCAGTATCAAGGGAAAGTCTATTTCCCAAACATAAAGTTGGAAAGCAAGGAAGTGAAAACTTTCATATCAATCTAATATGACTGTACTTGTGGAAAATGAGGTCCAAGAACAGGTCAATGTCAGTATTATCTTGTTCATTTTTTTTAAAGGAGAGTCATATGATTTCTTTTGTGATGTGGTAAAACTTGTCGAAGGTTTGAAATTGTACATGGCTTTCCAATAGCCTAAACTACCTTTTCCTAGGATAAATAATCTTGTTTTCAATATCCCTACTAAATATTTTAGATACAGTCAGAAAGCAGGATATAAAATAAGCATAAAATATGCTACTTTATCTGACAATTATAAAGAAATTTCAGAGTGATCATAAATTCAAATTAAAAAGTTAATGTATCGGGCTTCCCTGGTGGCGCAGTGGTTGGGAGTCTGCTTGCCGATGCAGGGGGGACAGGTTGGTGCCCCATTCCGGGAGGATCCCGCGTGCCGCGGAGTGGCTGGGCCCGTGGCCACTGGGCCTGCGCGTCCGGGGCCTGTGCTCCACGGCAGGAGAGGCCACAGCAGTGAGAGGCCTGCATACCTCAAAAAAAAAAAAAAAGTTAATGTATCATGGAGAAGTACTTGCCAATGTGAGTGACAAAAATCTTGATGAATAGTAGTTTAACTAAGTTCAAAGTTAGACAACTGGGGCATTGGATGAGTTGCTCACAATACACATCTTCATCTTTCCACTTCACTGTATCAAGAGTATAGGGTGCATCCTCATACTTGTGTTTTCATGGTTGAAAGATTCAGTTCCAATCATCCAAAGCTTCAGTTCCAATCACCTCATCCCAAATTGAGCCTAACGGAAAGGGGAAGGGGAGAGAGAACATGCTTCTTTGTTTTGTCTCTTTTTATCAAAACAGGAAACACTTTCTTCTAAACTACTCCTTTCCAGTAAATAAATATTTATAGGTTATTGGTAAAGACACTGTCAAATGTTTGAAAAAGAGGCTGGGGACCTGAGTAGTGAGGTTTGTGATTATATGTGTTAGGGACAGGAAAAAAGAGAGAGAGAGAGATAAGGGATTTGGGCCCTTGAACATTCAGTGTGAGTTACAGTTAATTTTGAGAATTTTAGTTTCTCTCAAATGCATCCAGAAAAGAAAAAAATAACCACTCAGTAACCTTGCTCTTACAAGTTTTTGAGTGTGCCATCCCACTGTGCTAAATGATCTTGAGTTTGTCCTGTTTCAATGAATAGGTGTTTTCATATAGATTATTTTATTCGGTCCAGTAATTTTGAAGTGAATGATATAAAAATATACTGAAGTTCTCATTTGTTCAAGATTTTTAATCAAATACTACACGCCCAATTATGTGACAAATTCCATAGTTTATTTGAAGAACCATTGACTTTCAACCTGTCAGGGAGATTTTTACACAAATGAGAAATAAAACTGATGTTATTGAAGTTAGCATAAGATGGAGAAATGAGAAAATACAATATAACTAATAAATTCTATGGAATTCTAAGATGATAGAGGCAAATATGTATCAATATGATTGTGCTGAGCTATAAAGATGAGGAAATATTTGTGGAAATAGTGGGACTGAAGGAAGGGTATTCTGTGATTTTACAGTTCATTTTGTGGTATAAGGTTCACACTACCTTAGCAAAAGGTTTAAATTTGGCAAAGGGGAGGAGGATACTTGTCTGAATCATCTGTAGGGATATTCAAAGTGATTTATCCTCTCTCTCTTTTTTTTTTCTTTGAGTTGAGAATCGCTGTTTAAATGAGATATTATTTAATGTGTAAGTCTGCCTACCTTTCAAGTCTGTCTAAGAACAAAGCAATAATAATTTTTCTAGGTCATGGGAAATATTGAAGTTTTGAAATAACAATCTTTTAAAACATTAGAATAGAAAGTGAGGTGTACTCTGACAGATAGATACATACAGAGGTGTGGTGAACATTTAGAAAGTAATGAAAATAATTCCAGATTAAATGAATATCTGGTAAAGTTTTTGATAATTGGAAAGGAAAGGTGAAACATGAGAAATCTTTTCATAAGACTGCATTTTATGATTTTATAACATATAATGGTGTTTGGCCTTTACTATTTGGTATTCTGTTAGTAGAAGCTTTAAAAAGATTTAAAATTGTTTAAAATGACAAACCTATTTCTTAGTCTGGTTCAACTACTGTTCTGTAAAAGTTGGAGTGCAATTACAAATATGTATACTTATTTTATTCATGAGTCAGATGTCTCTTTCAAACCACAATCATCTCCAGAATCCAAACGGCACACAAACTTTTAGAATTTAATAGTTCCTATTTTTAAAAACCAGTAGGTGACAATCGGAATATAGCAATAGAAATAATAAAAGTCAATAATGGCTTTTAGTTCTATATCAAAATTTAGATACTTTCTACCACACATTGCAAATTTTATGAATAATTATAATATATAAAATGAATAATAGATTACTGTGTAACAATATTAAAAACTTTCCCTGACTGCAGCAGCTAGGGATATGTGATTGTGTAAGAAATGTGGACTCCTTACGTAGTCCATATTATTCCCTAACTTCTGGTTCCCAGACATCTGTGGTAGAGGTGCAGAGATTTTACACTGGAACACATTTATTCACTTATGTATTCATTAGCTTGCTCAGACTTTCAGTAAGTATTTATGAAGTGGCCAATAGATGCCAATAAGAATCATCAACAGGAAACCATTCTTCTGTGAGACCTACTGTGAAAGGTCAGGTGCAGTTTGGAGTCCCATATAGTGGGTTCAAGCCACAGATCCACAATTTACAAGCCAGAATATATAATTTAGGGTAAAGTAGCTAACATTTCTGTTTTCTCAAATCTGTTCTATGACATATTCACAAGATTATTAGAAGCCTTAAATGATAAAAGGTCTGTAGACTATGTGACAGAACTCTCAGCATATGATAGGTTTTCATAAAAAAAAGGATATTGGTAAGATATATTTATGGAGACAATTTGAAAAAGCACTAAGGAAAAATAGGATTTAATTGCAAGTCTTGCTGATTATTTGTGATGTAACTTTGGTCATATCACTTACAATTTCTAGGTCCTAATCCCTCATCTGTTAAACAGAAAGTATAAAACTTATCTTACAAACTCAAATAGCTATTGCAAGATCACCGTAGATAGGTGTGAAAATGATTTACAAACCATAAAACATTACACAATTTCAAAAGCATTATATATTTTGTTTGCTTTCTTTCTCAATGCAGTATTTCAAAATTACATATTTCAAAGTAAAATCCATTTTGATTTCTTTCTTGATACTTTGTCTCCCTCTTAGTTTTTCTTCTTGTTAGCCTTGTCTTAATTCACTTTCTCATCCTTTAATTCTTCTATTTTGCATTGCTTTGTAATCTTTTTAATCTTTCATCTTAAAGTAGAACATACCTTCTAGGTATCTCCCCCTATTTCCTCAAGAAAAAGAACACACACATACACACATACATACAACCCCATAAATGTATGATAAGCTTACCAACATTCTCTTTCCCTGTTCCGTCACAGGAAATTTTGACTTCTCGTATAGAGACTGGCAGCTATTTATCATGTTAATAATAGCAAACATTTCTTGAGCTCTTATTATGTGGTAAGCAGTTTGCTAAATGCTTTTTTATGCATAAATCTAGTTTAGTTCTCACAACAACCTTGTGAGGTTGAAATTTAGTCATTTAAATAACTTGCATAATAATTAGATCAAAAAGAATCTGATTCCAGAGTTGAATGCTTGAATATTACATGATACTTATTTTTAATAGAGAAAATTCCAAAATCGTAGTTGCCTTTCAGTTTGGCAAATGAAATTACAATAAAAACTTTAGGAGAGTTTAATGGTATTTACTATTTTTTTTTTTTTTTGGTTTTGTTTTGTTTGTTTTTTTTGTTTGTTTTTTGCTGTACGCGGGCCTGTCACCGCCGCGGCCTCTCCCGTCGTGGAGCACAGGCTCCGGACGTGCAGCCTCAACGGCCATGGCTCACGGGCACAGCCGCTCTGCGGCACGCGGGATCCTCCCGGACCGGGGCACAAACCTGTGTCCCCCGCATCGGCAGGTGGACTCCCAACCACTGAGCCACCAGGGAAGCCCCGGTATTTACTATTTTAACCTGAGTTATTTTTACAAATGCATGGCATGTATAATATGCATGTTATGTTCTACCTGTTTTTATTTCTTCTTTATATTTATTTTTCCTTTTATTCTCTTAATCATGATGGTAGTTTTTCTAAAAATAAGTTTACTGTTGTGGATACCAGTATATAAGTGATTTCATTCACTGTGTATGAGCACACTAGAATAATTAACCCAGAAAGCATCTTTATCTGTACTTCTATAAATATAAATAAAGATGGCTTTGGATAAAATACAGATAAACATCAGATTCTATCCAGAGGACAATTGATTAGGGGTTACTATGTAAATATTTATCAAATAACAAAATTATATAAATATTCAATAATATCAAGCATTTTCTAAGACAGGATCAGCTACCATGTAAACCTCTTTTATTAATAAAAATTGCAAGGCTCTCACTTGATTTTCACTCACAGCAAACAAGATCTTTGTTTTAAAAGATTTCATTCAAAAGTTCCCTGCACAGCAAAGTGTGCAATTTATCTACCTAGAGAAGATGAAGGGCTTAACTTGCCCTATGTGATTGGAAACTCTGGCTTTAGAAGTCTTCCAGAAATACAGCCTGGTTAGCCACCCCTCTGACTCTCACATTGTTATTGTATGAATGCTATGATTTTTTTCTAAAGAAAGACTAAAATTGGCTATTTTTACCTTGAGACAAAGCATTTTAGATGGGAACAATATTATTTTTTCTGTCAGAAAACATTTTATCTAAGCATATTGAGTACACTTCACTTAATCAGCACAAATGGCTATAAGAGCAAAGTCAAATTTCTCCAAGTCTAGATTTTATTAAAAATAAGGCATGCTCCTGGAGGTGGAAATGTGATGTAGGCATATGAAGGGGGAAGAATTTTGACAAAAAATAATAAAATTACAAAATACTTAGTTTTCCAATATATGAAACATGTAATTTTAAGAGATGCTCAGTAAGAACAGGTAATAGAGCAGTGACTAGTGGGATTTTTGTTTGTTTGTTATTTGTTTGTTTTTTACTATCATGTGTATATATACACACAAGCACTTATATATTACAAAATAACACAAACAGGCAATTCACAGAAAAATAATCACACCATCAATAAATAGGCAGAAAGGTTTAATTTTGCTTATAATTATAGCAAAGAAAATTGAAACTACAAGGCACCTTTTAGATTAGAATACCAAAAATTAAATCATTTTTATAATCATCACTATTGGTGAGAGTACATGGGAAATGAACATTCATGCTTTATTGGGAAGGGGTTAAAATCTATGGACTATTTTTGGAGAATGGTTTGTCACTAACTTGCAATGGTTCAAATGCAAAGACCTTTGGTTTTTATCAGTGGTAGAAATGGAAGTAAACATGTTTATTTTTACACTCTTAAAATGTTAATATCAAAAGTGGAACAATGTAATATTTACAAATGAAGAGATGGTTAAATACATTATTTTACAATTGTAAAGTGTGTTAGTAAGTGGTCATTAAAACAATTAGATGCACAAGTTCTAGTATGGGAAGATTGCCAACATATGTGGAAAATTCAATAAAATACAGAGCACTGGGAATATTATGATCTTTTTTTATGAGAAAGAAAAAGAAAAGTTACATGTGCAGAGAGTCTGAATGTTTCTGGTGAGGGGTTCAGGTATCTGATAAGGAAAACTGACATTTTAATGTATATATTTGTTGTTGTTTTTGTTGTTATTGTTCTTCTTTGTTTTACATATGTGTATATAATTACATAACATTGAGAAAAACTATTTGAAAAATAACTCATCTTTGATATGTATAATTGAAAAATGGGGATTTTAAGGAATTTAACTTTTCATATTATAACAATTGGTATACTCTTCTGAGGATAATTTTAAAGTGAACAATTACTACATTTAAAGTAATTTAAAGAGTACCTTTAATTATTCCTAAATCTGAAATACATCAAAGATGGTCCTAGTCAGTCAAATTGATAAATACATTAAAAAAATCTTTATTGGAGTATAGCTGATTTACAATATTGTGTTAGTTTCTACTGTACAGCAAAGTGAATCAGCTATATGTATACATATATCCCCTATTTTTGGATTTCCTTCCCATTTAGGTCACCACAGAGCATTAAGTAGAGTTCCCTGAGCTATAGAGTAGGTTCTTATTAGTTATCTATTTTATACATAGTATCAATAGTATATATATGTCAATCCCAATCTCCCAATTTATCACACCTCCCCCCTTTCCCCCTTGGTGTCCGTACATAAAGGAAAGAAATTGTGTCATTTGTAGAGACATGGATGGACCTAGAGACTGACATACAGTGAAGTTAAGTCAGAAACAGGAAGAGAAAAACAGATATCGTATATCAACGCATATATGTGGAATCTGAAAAATTTGGTATAAACGATTTTATTTACAAAGCAGAAATAGAGACACAGACATAGAGAAGAAATATATAAATACATTGATTTTTATTTAAAATTTTGTATGTTGGAAGAAATTATCCATTTTATATGGTTCCCAACATTTACATTTAAAAAAATAATAAATATTCTTTTTTATTGAAGTATAGTTGATTTACAATGTTGTGTTAATTTCTGTTCTACAACAAAGTGATTCAGTTGTACATATATATATACTCATTCTTTTTCAGATTCTTTTCCATTATAGGTTATTACAAGATATTGAATATAGTTCCCTGTGCTATACAGTAGGTCCTTTTTATCTGTTTTATATATAAAAATAGTAATTCTTAATCCTGCTTCTACAAAATAGTCACTATAGGACTTTTAAAACTATACAAACTGCTGGTTAGACCACAAATTTGCTATATGAATCTCTGAGCATATGGCCTGTGCATCTGACTTTATATGTAGATCCTTTTTTTAATTTTAAGAAGGAAATTAAGAAGCAGTCAGTGGAGAGTCATTGAAAACATTTTAGTAAGGGATATTTCAGTTATTCTTCCAGCTCTGTGATTCTCTGACTACTTGTGATAGTTTGCTTAGTATACAGAATCAGTATCCAACCTCATATGTACTGATTTAGTTTATATGTTATGGATCATTGGAATAGCTCTTTGTAATAGTTACAGAAGGTATATAAATTGATTCTTATGCAGAATATAATTTGAGGTATACCATCTAGCAGAAAGTTTTTTTTTAACATCTTTATTGGAGTATAATTGCTTTAAAATGGTGTGTTAGTTTCTGCTTTATAACAAAGTGTATCAGCTATACATATACATATTTCCCAATATCTCTCCTCTCTTGCACCTCCCTCCCTCCCACCATCCCTAACCACCCCTTCTAGGCGGTCACAAAGCACGAACCTGATCTCCCTGTGCGATGCAGCTGCTTCCCACTAGCTAAGTGTTTTACATTTGGTAGTGTATATATGCACATGTTACTCTCTCACGTTGTCCCAGCTTACCCTACCCCCTCCCCGTGTCCTCAAGTCCATTCTCTAGTAGGTCTGTGTCTTTATTCCCGTCCTGTCCCTAGTTTCTTCATGACCTATTTTTTTTTTTACATTTCATATATATGTGTTACTATATGGTATTAGTTTTTCTCTTTCTGAATTACTTCACTCTGTATGACAGAATCTAGGTCCATCCACCTCACTACAAATAACTCAATTTCATTTCTTTTTATGGCTGAGTAATATTCCATTCTATATATGTGCCACATCTTCTTTATCCATTCATCTGTAGATGGACATTTAGGTGTCTTCCATGTCCTGGCTATTGTAAATAGAGCTATAAAGAACATCATGGTACATGACTCTTTATGAATTATGGTTTTCTCAGGCTATATGCCCAGTAGTGGGATTGCTGGGTGGTATGGTAGATCTATTTTTAGTTATTTAAGGAACCTCCATACTGTTCTTCATAGTGGCTATATCACTTTACATCCCCATGAACAAGGCAAGAGTGTTCCCTTTTCTCCAAACCCTCTCCAGCATTTATTGTTTGTAGATTTTTTGATGACAGCCATTCTGACTGGTGTGAGGTGATATCTCATTGTAGTTTTGATTTGCATTTGTCTAATGATTAATGATGTTGAGCATTCTTTCATTTGATTGTTGGCAATCTGTATATCTTCTTTGGAGAAATGTCTATTTAGGTCTCTTGCCCATTTTTAGATTGGATTATTTGTTTTTTTGATATTGAGATGCATGAGCAGCTTGTAAGTTTTGGAGATTAATCCTTTGTCAGTTGCTTCATTTATAAATATTTTCTCCCATTCTGAGGGTTGTCTTTTCATCTTGTTTATGGTTTCTTTTGCTGTGGAAAAGCTTTGAAGTTTCATTATGTCCCATTTGTTTATTATTGTTTTTATTTCCATTTGTCTAGAAGGTGGGTCAAAAAGGATCTTGCTGTGATTTGTGTCATAGAGTGTTCTGCCTATGTTTTCCTTATTTGGGGTCTTTTGTGTTTTCATACAAATTGTGAATTTTTGTTCTAGTTCTGTGAAAAATGCCAATGGTAGTTTGATAGGGATTGCATTGAATCTGTAGATTGCTTTGGGTAGTAGAGTCATTTTCACAATGTTGATTCTTCCAATCCAAGAACATGGTATATCTCTCCATCTGTTTGTATCATTAATTTCTTTCATCAGTGTTTTATAGTTTTCTGTATACAGGTCTTTTGTCTCCTTAGTTAGGTTTATTCCTAGGTATTTTACTCTTTTTGTTGCCGTTGTAAGTGGGATTGTTTCCTTAATTTCTCTTTCAGATTTTTCATCATTATTGTTTAGGAATGCAAGAGATTTTTGTGTATTAATTTTGTATCCTGCTACTTTACCAAATTCATTGATTAGCTCTAGTAGATTTCTGGTAGCATCTTTAGGATTCTCTTGTATAGTATCATGTCATCTGCAAACAGTGACAGTTTTACTTCTTCTATTCTGATTTGGATTCCTTTTATTTCTTTTTCTTCTTTGATGGCTGTGGCTAAAACTTCCAAAACAATGTTGAATAATAGTGGTGAGACTGGGCAAACTTGTCTTGCTCCTGATCTTAGTGGAAATGGATTCTATTTTTCACCATTGAGGATGATGTTGGTTGTGGGTTTGTCATATATGATCTTTATTATGTTCAGATAAGTTCCCTCTATGTCTAGTTTCTGGATGGTTTTTATCATAAATTGGTGTTGAATTTTTTTGAGAGATTTTTCTGTATCTATTGAGATCATCATATTTTTTTTTTATCCTTCAGTTTGCTAATATGGTATATCACATTGATTGATTTATGTATTTTGAAGAATCCTTGCATTCCTTGGATAAACCCAACTTGATTATGGTGTTTTAATGTGCTGTTGGATTCTGTTTGCTAGTATTTTGTTGAGGATTTTTGCATCTATGTTCATCAGTGATATTGGCCTGTAGTTTTCTTTGTTTGTGACATCTTTTTCTGCTTTGGGTATCAGGGTGATGGTGGCCTCATAGAATGAGTTTGGGAGTGTTCCTCTGCTATATTTTGGAAGAGTTTGAGAAGGATAGGTTTTAGCTCTTCCCTAAATGTTTGAAAGAATTTGCCTGTGAAGCCATCTGGTTCTGGGCTTTTGTTTGTTGGAAGATTTTTAATCACAGTTTCAATTTCAGTGCTTGTGATTGGTCTGTTTATATTTTCTAT